>NC_142711.1:186875-363750 GCF_055471065.1 Atractosteus spatula
ACCCAAGCATGCTTGAAACTCATTCAAATGCAAGTGCTTCTATCTGTTGTCTTGATTGTTTCCCACTCATTCCGTTTGGTTTGGGGATCATGTCAAAATCCCATGCCCAGAGAACTTCAGGAAGAGCTCGCGGAAATGCTCAGTGGACAACCCAGGCAGGGTAAGGATCAGTATTTCCACACTACTCAGAGAATTTTTATTTTCAGTGATGGATTGGTAGCCCAATTCAAGTTGAAGAAAAGTGGTTTCGTGAAAATCGCAGAAAATTTGTTTTCAGAAACTCCGGGGTGCCTGGAGGTCGCGGTGCACCACGCGACAGTTGTATTCCAAAACTGAGTCACTCAGATCACACGAGTACCCAAGCATGCTTGAAACTCATTCAACTGCAAGTGCTTCTATCTGTTGTCTTGATTGTTTCCCACTCATTCCTTTTGGTTTGGGTAACATGTCAAAATCCCATCTCGAAAGAACTTCAAGTAGAGTTCCCGGAAATGCTCAGTGGACAACCCAGCAGGGTAAGGATCAGCATTTACACACTACTCAGAGAATTTTTATTTTCAGAGATTGATTTTAAGCCCATTTCAAGTTGAAGAAAAGAGGTTTCGTGAAAATCGCAGAAATTTTTTTTTCAGAAACTCCGGGGTGCCTGGAGGTCGCGGTGCATCACGCGACAGTTGTATTCGTAAACTGAGTCAATCAGATCACACGATTTCCCAAGCATGCTTGAAACTCATTCAAATGCAAGTGCTTCTATCTGTTATCTTGATTGTTTCCCACTCATTCCTTTTGATTTGGGGAATATGTCAAAATCCCATGACCAGACAACTTCAGGTAGAGTTCGCGGAAATGCTCAGTGGACAACCCAGGCAGGGTAAGGATCAGTATTTCCACACGACTCAGAGAATTTTTATTTTCAGTGATGGATTTTTAGCCCAATTCAAGTTGAAGAAAAGTGGTTTCATGAAAATCGCAGAAAATGTTTTTTCAGAAACTCCGGGGTGCCTGGAGGTCGCGGTGCACCACGCGACAGTTGTATTCGAAAACTGAGTCACTCAGATCACATGAGTACCCAAGCATGCTTGAAACTCATTCAAATGCAAGTGCTTCTATCTGTTGTCTTGATTGTTTCCCACTCATTCCTTTTGGTTTGGGGAACATGTCAAAATCCCATGCCCAGAGAACTTCAGGTAGAGCTCGTGGAAATGCTCAGTGGACAACCCAAGCAGGGTAAGGATCAGTATTTCCACACTACTCAGAGAATTTTTATTTTCAGTGATGGATTTTTAGCCCAATTCAAGTTGAAGAAAAGTGGTTTCATGAAAATCGCAGAAAATGTTTTTTCAGAAACTCCGGGGTGCCTGGAGGTCGCGGTGCACCACGCGACAGTTTTATTCGAAAACTGAGTCACTCAGATCACACGAGTACCCAAGCATGCTTGAAACTCATTCAAATGCAAGTGCCTCTATCTCTTTTCTTGATTGTTTCCCACTCATTCCATTTGGTTTGGGGATCATGTCAAAATCCCATGCCCAGAGAACTTCAGGAAGAGCTCGCGGAAATGCTCGTTGGACACCCAGGTAGGGTAAGGATCAGCATTTACACACTACTCAGAGAATTTTTATTTTCAGTGATGGATTTTTAGCCCAATTCAAGTTGAAGAAAAGTGGTTTCGTGAAAATCGCAGAATTTTTTTTTTCAGAACCTCCGGGGTGCCTGGAGGTCGCGGTGCACCACGCGACAGTTGTATTCGAAAACTGAGTCACTCAGATCACACGAGTACCCAAGCATGCTTGAAACTCATTCAAATGCAAGTGCTTCTATCTGTTGTCTTGATTGTTTCCCACTCATTCCTTTTGGTTTGGGTAACATGTCAAAATCCCATGCCCAGAGAACTTCAGGTAGAGTTCGCGGAAATGCTCAGTGGACACCCCAGGTAGGGTAAGGATCAGCATTTCCACACTACTCAGAGAATTTTTATTTTCAGGGATGGATTTTTAGCCCAATTCAAGTTGATGAAAAGTAGTTTCGTGAAAATTGCAGAAAATTTTTTTTCAGAAACTCCGGGGTGCCTTGAGGTCGCGATGCACCACGCGACAGTTGTATTCCAAAACTGAGTCACTCAGATCACACGAGTACCCAAGCATGCTTGAAACTCATTCAAATGCAAGTGCCTCTACCTCTTTTCTTGATTGTTTCCCACTCATTTCTTTTGGTTTGGGGAACATGTCAAAATCCCATGCCCAGAGAACTTCAGGTAGAGTTCGGGGAAATGCTCAGTGGACAACCCAGGCAGGGTAAGGATCAGCATTTCCACACTACTCAGAGAATGTTTATTTTCAGGGATGGATTTTTAGCCCAATTCAAGTTGAAGAAAAGTGGCTACGTGAAAATCGCAGAAAATTTTTTTTCAGAAATTCCGGGGTGCCTGGAGGTCGCGGTGCACCACGCGACAGTTGTATTCGAAAACTGAGTCACTCAGATCACACGAGTACCCAAGCATGCTTGAAACTCATTCAAATGCAAGTGCTTCTATCTGTTGTCTTGATTGTTTCCCACTCATTCCTTTTGGTTTGGGGAACATGTCAATATCCCATGCCCAGAGAACTTCAGGTAGAGTTCGCGGAAATGCTCAGTGGACACCCAGGTAGGGTAAGGATCAGCATTTCCACACTACTCAGAGAATATTTATTTTCAGGGTTGGATTTTTAGCCCAATTCAAGTTGATGAAAAGTGGTTTCGTGAAAACTGCAGAAATTTTTTTTTCAGAAACTCCGGGTTGCCTTGAGGTCGCGATGCACCACGCGACAGTTGTATTCCAAAACTGAGTCACTCAGATCACACGAGTACCCAAGCATGCTTGAAACTCATTCAAATTCAAGTGCCTCTACCTCTTTTCTTGAATGTTTCCCACTCATTCCTTTTGGTTTGGGGAACATGTCAAAATCCCATGCCCAGAGAACTTCAAGTAGAGTTCGGGGAAATGCTCAGTGGACAACCCAGGCAGGGTAAGGATCAGCATTTACACACTACTCAGAGAATTTTTATTTTCAGTGATGGATTTTTAGCCCAATTCAAGTTGAAGAAAAGTGGTTTCGTGAAAATCGCAGAAATTTTTTTTTCAGAACCTCCGGGGTGCCTGGAGGTCGCGGTGCACCACGCGACAGTTGTATTCGAAAACTGAGTCACTCAGATCAAACGAGTACCCAAGCATGCTTGAAACTCATTCAAATGCAAGTGCTTCCATCTGTTGTCTTGATTGTTTCCCACTCATTCCTTTTGGTTTGGGTAACATGTCAAAATCCCATGCCCAGAGAACTTCAGGTAGAGTTCCCGGAAATGCTCAGTGGACACCCCAGGTAGGATAAGGATCAGCATTTCCACACTACTCAGAGAATATTTATTTTTAGGGATGGATTTTTAGCCCAATTCAAGTTGATGAAAAGTGGTTTCGTGAAAATTGCAGAAAATTTTTTTTCAGAAACTCCGGGGTGCCTTGAGGTCGCGATGCAACACGCGACAGTTGCATTCCAAAACTGAGTCACTCAGATCACACGAGTACCCAAGCATGATTGAAACTCATTCAAATGCAAGTGCCTCTACCTCTTTTCTTGATTGTTTCCCACTCATTCCTTTTGGTTTGGGTAACATGTCAAAATCCCATGCCCAGAGAACTTCAAGTAAAGTTCGGGGAAATGCTCAGTGGACAACCCAGGCAGGGTAAGGATCAGCATTTACGCACTACTCAGAGAATATTTATTTTCAGGGATGGATTTTTAGCCCAATTCAAGTTGAAGAAAAGTGGTTTCGTGAAAATCGCAGAAAATTTTTTTTTTGAAACTCCGTGGTGCCTGGAGGTCGCGGTGCACCACGCGACAGTTGTATTCCAAAACTGAGTCACTCAGATCACACGAGTACCCAAGCATGTTTGAAACTCATTCAAATGCAAGTGCTTCTATCTGATGTCTTGATAGTTTCCCACTCATTCCTTTTGGTTTGGGTAACATGTCAAAATCCCATGCCCAGAGAACTTCAAGTAGAGTTCGCGGAAATGCTCATTGGACACCCCAGGTAGGGTAAGGATCAGCATTTCCACACTACTCAGAGAATATTTACTTTCAGGGATGGATTTTTAGCCCAATTCAAGTTGAAGAAAAGTGGTTTCGTGAAAATCGCAGAAAATATTTT
Source organism: Atractosteus spatula (assembly GCF_055471065.1). Classification (NCBI taxonomy): domain Eukaryota; kingdom Metazoa; phylum Chordata; class Actinopteri; order Semionotiformes; family Lepisosteidae; genus Atractosteus; species Atractosteus spatula. The sequence goes on from NC_142711.1 coordinate 191,061, forward strand.
TTCAGAAACTCCGGGGTGCCTGGAGGTCGCAGTGCACCACGCGACAGTTGTATTCCAAAACTGAGTCACTCAGATCACACGAGTACCCAAGCATGCTTGAAACTCATTCAAATGCAAGTGCTTCTATCTGTTGTCTTGATTGTTTCCCACTCATTCCTTTTGGTTTGGGGAACATGTCAAAATCCCATGCCCAGAGATCTTCAGGTAGAGCTCGCTGAAATGCTCAGTTGACAACCCAGGCAGGGTAAGGATCAGTATTTCCACACTACACAGAGAATTTTAATTTTCAGTGATAGATTTTTTGCCCAATTCAAGTTGAAGAAAAGTGGTTTCGTGAAAATCGCAGAAAATTTTTTTTCAGAAACTCCGGGGTGCCTGGAGGTCGCGGTGCACCACGCGACAGTTGTACTCCAAAACTGAGTCACTCAGATCACACGAGTACCCAAGCATGCTTGAAACTCATTCAAATTCAAGTGCTTCTATCTGTTGTCTTGATTGTTTCCCACTCATTCCTTTTGGTTTGGGGAACATGTCAAAATCCCATGCCCAAAGAACTTCAAGTAGAGTTCCCGGAAATGCTCAGTGAACAACCCAGCAGGGTAAGGATCAGCATTTACACACTACTCAGAGAATTTTTATTTTCAGGGATTGATTTTTAGCCCAATTCAAGTTGATGAAAAGTGGTTTCGTGAAAATTGCAGAAAATTTTTTTTTCAGAAACTCCGGGGTGCGTTGAGGTCGCGATGCACCATGCGACAGTTGCATTCCAAAACTGAGTCATTCAGATCACACGAGTACCCAAGCATGCTTGAAACTCATTCAAATGCAAGTGCTTCTATCTGTTGTCTTGATTGTTTCCCACTCATTCCTTTTGGTTTGGGTAACATGTCAAAATCCCATGCCCAGAGAACTTCAAGTAGAGTTCGCGGAAATGCTCATTGGACACCCAGGTAGGGTACGGATCAGCATTTCCACACTAATCAGAGAATGTTTATTTTCAGGGATGGATTTTTAGCCCAATTCAAGTTGATGAAAAGTGGTTTCGTGAAAATTGCAGAAAAATTTTTTTCAGAAACTCCGGGGTGCCTGGAGGTCGAGGTGCACCACGCGACAGTTGTATTCGAAAACTGAGTCACTCAGATCACACGAGTACCCAAGCATGCTTGAAACTCATTCAAATGCAAGTTCCTCTTTCTCTTTTCTTGATTGTTTCCCACTCATTCCTTTTGGTTTGGGTAACATGTCAAGATCCCATGCCCAGAGAACTTCAGGTAGAGTTCGCGGAAATGCTCAGTGGACACCCAGGTAGGGTAAGGATCAGCATTTCCACACTACTCAGAGAATATTTATTTTCAGGGTTGGATTTTTAGCCCAATTCAAGTTGATGAAAAGTGGTTTCGTGAAAACTGCAGAAATTTTTTTTTCAGAAACTCCGGGTTGCCTTGAGGTCGCGATGCACCACGCGACAGTTGTATTCCAAAACTGAGTCACTCAGATCACACGAGTACCCAAGCATGCTTGAAACTCATTCAAATTCAAGTGCCTCTACCTCTTTTCTTGAATGTTTCCCACTCATTCCTTTTGGTTTGGGGAACATGTCAAAATCCCATGCCCAGAGAACTTCAAGTAGAGTTCGGGGAAATGCTCAGTGGACAACCCAGGCAGGGTAAGGATCAGCATTTACACACTACTCAGAGAATTTTTATTTTCAGTGATGGATTTTTAGCCCAATTCAAGTTGAAGAAAAGTGGTTTCGTGAAAATCGCAGAAATTTTTTTTTCAGAACCTCCGGGGTGCCTGGAGGTCGCGGTGCACCACGCGACAGTTGTATTCGAAAACTGAGTCACTCAGATCAAACGAGTACCCAAGCATGCTTGAAACTCATTCAAATGCAAGTGCTTCCATCTGTTGTCTTGATTGTTTCCCACTCATTCCTTTTGGTTTGGGTAACATGTCAAAATCCCATGCCCAGAGAACTTCAGGTAGAGTTCCCGGAAATGCTCAGTGGACACCCCAGGTAGGATAAGGATCAGCATTTCCACACTACTCAGAGAATATTTATTTTTAGGGATGGATTTTTAGCCCAATTCAAGTTGATGAAAAGTGGTTTCGTGAAAATTGCAGAAAATTTTTTTTCAGAAACTCCGGGGTGCCTTGAGGTCGCGATGCAACACGCGACAGTTGCATTCCAAAACTGAGTCACTCAGATCACACGAGTACCCAAGCATGATTGAAACTCATTCAAATGCAAGTGCCTCTACCTCTTTTCTTGATTGTTTCCCACTCATTCCTTTTGGTTTGGGTAACATGTCAAAATCCCATGCCCAGAGAACTTCAAGTAAAGTTCGGGGAAATGCTCAGTGGACAACCCAGGCAGGGTAAGGATCAGCATTTACGCACTACTCAGAGAATATTTATTTTCAGGGATGGATTTTTAGCCCAATTCAAGTTGAAGAAAAGTGGTTTCGTGAAAATCGCAGAAAATTTTTTTTTTGAAACTCCGTGGTGCCTGGAGGTCGCGGTGCACCACGCGACAGTTGTATTCCAAAACTGAGTCACTCAGATCACACGAGTACCCAAGCATGTTTGAAACTCATTCAAATGCAAGTGCTTCTATCTGATGTCTTGATAGTTTCCCACTCATTCCTTTTGGTTTGGGTAACATGTCAAAATCCCATGCCCAGAGAACTTCAAGTAGAGTTCGCGGAAATGCTCATTGGACACCCCAGGTAGGGTAAGGATCAGCATTTCCACACTACTCAGAGAATATTTACTTTCAGGGATGGATTTTTAGCCCAATTCAAGTTGAAGAAAAGTGGTTTCGTGAAAATCGCAGAAAATATTTTTTCAGAAACTCCGGGGTGCCTGGAGGTCGCAGTGCACCACGCGACAGTTGTATTCCAAAACTGAGTCACTCAGATCACACGAGTACCCAAGCATGCTTGAAACTCATTCAAATGCAAGTGCTTCTATCTGTTGTCTTGATTGTTTCCCACTCATTCCTTTTGGTTTGGGGAACATGTCAAAATCCCATGCCCAGAGATCTTCAGGTAGAGCTCGCTGAAATGCTCAGTTGACAACCCAGGCAGGGTAAGGATCAGTATTTCCACACTACACAGAGAATTTTAATTTTCAGTGATAGATTTTTTGCCCAATTCAAGTTGAAGAAAAGTGGTTTCGTGAAAATCGCAGAAAATTTTTTTTCAGAAACTCCGGGGTGCCTGGAGGTCGCGGTGCACCACGCGACAGTTGTACTCCAAAACTGAGTCACTCAGATCACACGAGTACCCAAGCATGCTTGAAACTCATTCAAATTCAAGTGCTTCTATCTGTTGTCTTGATTGTTTCCCACTCATTCCTTTTGGTTTGGGGAACATGTCAAAATCCCATGCCCAAAGAACTTCAAGTAGAGTTCCCGGAAATGCTCAGTGAACAACCCAGCAGGGTAAGGATCAGCATTTACACACTACTCAGAGAATTTTTATTTTCAGGGATTGATTTTTAGCCCAATTCAAGTTGATGAAAAGTGGTTTCGTGAAAATTGCAGAAAATTTTTTTTTCAGAAACTCCGGGGTGCGTTGAGGTCGCGATGCACCATGCGACAGTTGCATTCCAAAACTGAGTCATTCAGATCACACGAGTACCCAAGCATGCTTGAAACTCATTCAAATGCAAGTGCTTCTATCTGTTGTCTTGATTGTTTCCCACTCATTCCTTTTGGTTTGGGTAACATGTCAAAATCCCATGCCCAGAGAACTTCAAGTAGAGTTCGCGGAAATGCTCATTGGACACCCAGGTAGGGTACGGATCAGCATTTCCACACTAATCAGAGAATGTTTATTTTCAGGGATGGATTTTTAGCCCAATTCAAGTTGATGAAAAGTGGTTTCGTGAAAATTGCAGAAAAATTTTTTTCAGAAACTCCGGGGTGCCTGGAGGTCGAGGTGCACCACGCGACAGTTGTATTCGAAAACTGAGTCACTCAGATCACACGAGTACCCAAGCATGCTTGAAACTCATTCAAATGCAAGTTCCTCTTTCTCTTTTCTTGATTGTTTCCCACTCATTCCTTTTGGTTTGGGTAACATGTCAAGATCCCATGCCCAGAGAACTTCAGGTAGAGTTCGCGGAAATGCTCAGTGGACACCCAGGTAGGGTAAGGATCAGCATTTCCACACTACTCAGAGAATATTTATTTTCAGGGATGGATTTTTAGCCCAATTCAAGATGAAGAAAAGTGGTTTCGTGAAAATCGCAGAAAATTTTTTTTCAGAAACTCCGGGGTACCTGGAGGTCACGGTGCACCACGCGACAGTTGTATTCCAAAACTGAGTCACTCAGATCACACGAGTACCCAAGCATGCTTGAAACTCATTCAAATGCAAGTGCTTCTATCTCTTGTCTTGATTGTTTCCCACTCATTCCTTTTGGTTTGGGGAACATGTCAAAATCCCATGCCCAGAGAACTTCAGGTAGAGCTCGCGGAAATGCTCAGTGGAAAACCCAGGCAGGGTAAGGATCAGTATTTCCACACTACTCAGAGAATTTTTTTTTTCAGTAATGGATTTTTAGCCCAATTCAAGTTGAAGAAAAGTGGTTTCGAGAAAATCGCAGAAAATTTTTTTTCAGAAACTCCGGGGTGCCTGGAGGTCGCGGTGCACCACGCGACAGTTGTATTCCAAAACTGAGTCACTCAGATCACACGAGTACCCAAGCATGCTTGAAACTCATTGAAATGCAAGTGCCTCTATCTCTTTTCTTGATTGTTTCCCACTCATTCCTTTTGGTTTGGGGAACATGTCAAAATCCCATGCCCAGAGAACTTCAGGTAGAGTTCGGGGAAATGCTCAGTGGACAACCCAGGCAGGGTAACGATCAGCATTTACATACTACTCAGAGAATTTTTATTTTCAGGGATGGATTTTTAGCCCAATTCAAGTTGAAGAAAAGAGGTTTCGTGAAAATCGCAGAAAAGTTTTTTTCAGAAACTCCGGGGTGTCTGGAAGTCGCGGTGCACCACGCGACAATTGTATTCCAAAACTGAGTCACTCAGATCACACGAGTACCCAAGCATGCTTGAAACTCATTCAAATGCAAGTGCTTCTATCTGTTGTCTTGATTGTTTCCAACTCATTCCTTTTGCTTTGGGGAACATGTCAAAATCCCATGCCCAGAGAACTTCAGGTAGAGCTCGCGGAAATGCTCAGTGGACACCCCAGGTAGGGTAAGGATCAGCATTTCCACACTACTCAGAGAATATTTACTTTCAGGGATGGATTTTTAGCCCAATTCAAGTTGAAGAAAAGTGGTTTCGTGAAAATCGCAGAAAATTTTTTTTCAGAAACTCCGGGGTGCCTGGAGGTCGCGGTGCACCACGCGACAGTTGTATTCCAAAACTGAGTCACTCAGATCACACGACTACCCAAGCATGCTTGAAACTCATTCAAATGCAAGTGCTTCTATCTGTTGTCTTGATTGTTTCCCACTCATTCCTTTTGGTTTGGGTAACATGTCAAAATCCCATGTCGAAAGAACTTCAAGTAGAGTTCCCGGAAATGCTCAGTGGACAACCCAGCAGGGTAAGGATCAGCATTTACACACTACTCAGAGAATTTTTATTTTCAGAGATTGATTTTTAGCCCAATTCAAGTTGAAGAAAAGAGGTTTCGTGAAAATCGCAGAAATTTTTTTTTCAGAAACTCCGGGGTGCCTGGAGGTCGCGGTGCACCACGCGACAGTTGTATTCGAAAACTGAGTCAATCAGATCACACGATTTCCCAAGCATGCTTGAAACTCATTCAAATGCAAGTGCTTCTATCTGTTATCTTGATTGTTTTCCACTCATTCCTTTTGATTTGGGGAACATGTCAAAATCCCATGCCCAGAGAACTTCAAGTAGAGTTCGCGGAAATGCTCAGTGGACACCCCAGGTAGGGTAAGGATCAGCATTTCCACACTACACAGAGAATTTTTATTTTCAGTGATGGATTTGTAGCCCAATTCAAGTTGATGAAAAGTTGTTTCGTGAAAATTGCAGAAAAAAATTTTTTTTCAGAAACTCCGGGGTGCCTTGAGGTCGCGATGCACCACGCGACAGTTGTATTCCAAAACTGAGTCACTCAGATCACACGAGTACCCAAGCATGCTTGAAACTCATTCAAATGCAAGTGCTTCTATCTGTTGTCTTGATTGTTTCCCACTCATTCCTTTTGGTTTGGGTAACATGTCAAAATCCCATGCCCAAAGAACTTCAAGTAGAGTTCCCAGAAATGCTCAGTGGACAACCCAGCAGGGTAAGGATCAGCATTTACACACTACTCAGTGAATTTTTATTTTCAGGGATGGATTTTTAGCCCAATTCAAGTTGAAGAAAACTGGTTTCGTGAAAATCGCAGAAAATTTTTTTTCAGAAACTCCGGGGTGCCTGGAGGTCGCGGTGCACCACGCGACAGTTGTATTCCAAAACTGAGTCACTCAGATCACACGACTACCCAAGCATGCTTGAAACTCATTCAAATGCAAGTGCTTCTATCTGTTGTCTTGATTGTTTCCCACTCATTCCTTTTGGTTTGGGGAACATGTCAAAATCCCATGACCAGACAACTTCAGGTAGAGTTCGCGGAAATGCTCAGTGGACAACCCAAGCAGGGTAAGGATCAGTATTTCCACACGACTCAGAGAATTTTTATTTTCAGTGATGGATTTTTAGCCCAATTCAAGTTGAAGAAAAGTGGTTTCATGAAAATCGCAGAAAATGTTTTTTCAGAAACTCCGGGGTGCCTGGAGGTCGCGGTGCACCACGCGACAGTTTTATTCGAAAACTGAGTCACTCAGATCACACGAGTACCCAAGCATGCTTGAAACTCATTCAAATGCAAGTGCCTCTATCTCTTTTCTTGATTGTTTCCTACTCATTCCATTTGGTTTGGGGATCATGTCAAAATCCCATGCCCAGAGAACTTCAGGAAGAGCTCGCGGAAATGCTCAGTGGACAACCCAGGCAGGGTAAGGATCAGCATTTCCACACTACTCAGAGAATATTTATTTTCAGGGATGGATTTATAGCCCAATTCAAGTTGATGAAAAGTGGTTTCGTGAAAATTGCAGAAAATGTTTTTTCAGAAACTCGGGGGTGCCTGGAGGTCGTGATGCACCACGCGACAGTTGTATTCCAAAACTGAGTCACTCAGATCACACGAGTACCCAAGCATGCTTGAAACTCATTCAAATGCAAGTGCTTCTATCTGTTGTCTTGATTGTTTCCCACTCATTCCTTTTGGTTTGGGTAACATGTCAAAATCCCATGTCGAAAGAACTTCAAGTAGAGTTCCCGGAAATGCTCAGTGGACAACCCAGCAGGGTAAGGATCAGCATTTACACACTACTCAGAGAATTTTTATTTTCAGGGATGGATTTGTAGCCCAATTCAAGTTGAAGAAAAGTGGTTTCGTGAAAATCTCAGAAAATTTTTTTTCAGAAACTCCGGGGTGCCTGGAGGTCGCGGTGCACCACGCGACAGTTGTATTCCAAAACTGAGTCACTCAGATCACATGAGTACCCAAGCATGGTTGAAACTCATTCAAATGCAAGTGCTTCTATCTGTTATCTTGATTGTTTCCCACTCATTCCTTTTGATTTGGGGAACTTGTCAAAATCCCATGCCCAGAGAACTTCAAGTAGAGTTCGCGGAAATGCTCAGTGGACACCCCAGGTAGGGTAAGGATCAGCATTTCCACACTACACAGAGAATATTTATTTTCAGGGATGGATTTTTAGCCCAATTCATGTTGAACAAAAGTGGTTTCGTGAAAATCTCAGAAATTTTTTTTTCAGAAACTCCGGGGTGCCTGGAGGTCGCGGTGCACCACGCGGAAATGCTCAGTGGACACCCCAGGTAGGGTAAGGATCAGAATTTCCACACTACACAGAGAATATTTATTTTCAGGGATGGATTTTTAGCCCAATTCAAGTTGAAGAAAAGTGGTTTCGTGAAAATTGCAGAAAATTTTTTTTCAGAAACTCCGGGGTGCCTGGAGGTCGCGGTGCACCACGCTACAGTTGTATTCCAAAACTGAGTCACTCTGATCACATCAGTACCCAAGCATGCTTGAAACTCATTCAAATGCAAGTGCCTCTACCTCTTTTCTTGAATGTTTCCCACTCATTCCTTTTGGTTTGGGGAACATGTCAAAATCCCATGCCCAGAGAACTTCAGGTAGAGTTCGGGGAAATGCTCAGTGGACAACCCAGGCAGGGTAAGGATCAGCATTTACACACTACTCAGAGAATTTTTATTTTCAGGGATGGATTTTTATCCCAATTCAAGTTGAAGAAAAGTGGTTTCGTGAAAATCTCAGAAAATTTTTTTTCAGAAACTCCGGGGTGCCTGGAGGTCGCGGTGCACCACGCGACAGTTGTATTCCAAAACTGAGTCACTCAGATCACACGAGTACCCAAGCATGCTTGAAACTCATTCAAATGCAAGTGTTTCTATCTGTTGTCTTGATTGTTTCCCACTCATTCCTTTTGGATTGGGGAACATGTTAAAATCCCATGCCCAGAGAACTTCAGGTAGAGCTCGCGGAAATGCTCAGTGGATAAACCAGGCAGGGTAAGGATCAGTATTTCCACACTACTCAGAGAATTTTTATTTTCAGTGATGGATTTTTAGCCCAATTCAAGTTGAAGAAAAGTAGTTTCGTGAAAATCGCTGAAAATTTTTTTTCAGAAACTCCGGGGTGCCTGGAGGTCGCGGTGCACCACGCGACAGTTGTATTCCAAAACTGAGTCACTCAGATCACACGAGTACCCAAGCATGCTTGAAACTCATTCAAATGCAAGTGTTTCTATCTGTTGTCTTGATTGTTTCCCACTCATTCCTTTTGGTTTGGGTAACATGTCAAAATCCCATGCCCAGAGAACTTCAAGTAGAGTTCGTTGAAATGCTCAGTGGACACCCCAGGTAGCGTAAGGATCAGCATTTCCACACTACTCAGAGAATATTTATTTTCAGGGATGGATTTTTAGCCCAATTCAAGTTGATGAAAAGTGGTTTCGTGAAAATTGCAGAAAATGTTTTTTCAGAAACTCCGGGGTGCCTTGAGGTCGCGATGCACCACGCGACAGTTCTATTCCAAAACTGAGTCACTCAGATCACACGAGTACCCAAGCATGCTTGAAATTCATTCAAATACAAGGGCCTCTATCTCTTTTCTTGATTGTTTCCCAATCATTCCTTTTGGTTTGGGGAACATGTCAAAATCCCATGCCCAGAGAACTTCAGGTAGAGCTTGCGGAAATGCTCAGTGGACAACCCAGGTAGGGTAAGGATCAGCATTTCCACACTACACAGAGAATATTTATTTTCAGGGATGGATTTTTAGCCCAAATCAAGTTGAAAAAAAGTGGTTTCGTGAAAATCGCAGAAATTTTTTTTTCAGAAACTCCGGGGTGCCAGGAGGTCGCGGTGCACCACGCGACAGTTGTATTCCAAAACTGAGTCACTCAGATCACACGGGTACCCAAGCATGCTTGAAACTCATTCAAATGCAAGTGCTTCTATCTGTTGTCTTGATTGTTTCCCACTCATTCCTTTTGGTTTGGGGAACATGTCAAAATCCCATGCCCAGATAACTTCAGGTAGAGCTTGCGGAAATGCTCAGTGGACAACCCAGGCAGGGGAAGGATCAGTATTTCCACACTACTCAGAGAATTTTTATTTTCAGGGATGGATTTTTAGCCCAATTCAAGTTGAAGAAAAGTGGTTTCGTGAAAATCGCAGAAAAATTTTTTTCAGAAACTCCGGGGTGCCTGGAGGTCGCGGTGCACCACGCGACAGTTGTATTCGAAAACTGAGTCACTCAGATCACACGAGTACCCAAGCATGCTTGAAACTCATTCAAATGCAAGTGCTTCTATCTGTTGTCTTGATTGTTTCCCACTCATTCCTTTTGGTTTGGGGAACATGTCAAAATCCCATGCCCAGATAACTTCAGGTAGAGCTCGCGGAAATGCTCAGTGGACAATCCAGGCAGGGTAAGGATCAGTATTTCCACTCTACTCAGTGAATTTTTATTTTCAGGGATGGATTTTTAGCCCAATTCAAGTTGAAGAAAAGTGGTTTTGTGAAAATCGCAGAAAATTTTTTTTCAGAAACTCCGGGGTGCCTGGAGGTCGCGGTGCACCACGCGACAGTTGTATTCGAAAACTGAGTCACTCAGATCACACGAGTACCCAAGCATGCTTGAAACTCATTCAAATGCAAGTGCTTCTATCTGTTGTCTTGATTGTTTCCCACTCATTCCTTTTGGTTTGGGGAACATGTCAAAATCCCATGCCCAGAGAACTTCAGGTAGACTTGGCGGAAATGCTCAGTGGACAACCCAGGCAGGGTAAGGATCAGTATTTCCACTCTACTCAGAGAATATTTATTTTCAGGGATGGATTTTTAGCCCAATTCGAGCTGAAGAAAAGTGGTTTCGTGAAAATCGCAGAAAATTTTTTTTCAGAAACTCCGGGGTGCCTGGAGGTCGCGGTGCACCACGCGACAGTTGTATTCTAAAACTGAGTCACTCAGATCACACGAGTACCCAAGCATGCTTGAAACTCATTCAAATGCAAGTACTTCTATCTGTTGTCTTGATTGTTTCCCACTCATTCCATTTGGATTGGGGAACATGTCAAAATCCCATGCCCAGAGAACTTCAGGTAGAGCTCGCGGAAATGCTCAGTGGACAACCCAGGCAGGGTAAGGATCAGTATTTCCACACTACTCAGAGAATTTTTATTTTCAGTGATGGATTTTTAGCCCAATTCAAGTTGAAGAAAAGTGGTTACGTGAAAATCGCAGAAAATTTTTTTTCAGAAACTTCGGGGTGCCTGGAGGTCGCGGTGCACCACGCGACAGTTTTATTCGAAAACTGAGTCACTCAGATCACACGAGTACCCAAGCATGCTTGAAACTCATTCAAATGCAAGTGCTTCTATCTGTTGTCTTGATTGTTTCCCACTCATTCCTTTTTGTTTGAGTAACGTCAAAATCCCATGCACAGAGAACTTCAAGTAGAGTTCGCGGAAATGCTCAGTGGACAACCCAGGCAGGGTAAGGATCAGTATTTCCACACTACTCAGAGAATTTTTATTTTCAGTGATGGATTTTTAGCCCAATTCAAGTTGAAGAAAAGTGGTTTCGTGAAAATCACTGAAAATTTCTTTTCAGAAACTCCGGGGTGCCTGGAGGTCGCGGTGCACCACGCGACAGTTGTATTCGAAAACTGAGTCACTCAGATCACACGAGTACCCAAGCATGCTTGAAACTCATCCAAATGCAAGTGCTTCTATCTGTTGTCTTGATTGTTTCCCACTCATTCCTTTTGGTTTGGGTAACATGTCAAAATCCCATGCCCAGAGAACTTTAGGTAGAGTTCGGGGAAATGCTCAGAGGACAACCCAGGCAGGGTAAGGATCAGCATTTACACACTACTCAGAGAATTTTTATTTTCAGGGATGGATTTTTAGCCCAATTCATGTTGAAGAAAAGTGGTTTCGTGAAAATCGCAGAAAATTTTTTTTCAGAAACTCCGGGGTGCCTGGAGGTCGCGGTGCACCACGCGACAGTTGTATTCCAAAACTGAGTCACTCAGATCACACGAGTACCCAAGCATGCTTGAAACTATTTCAAATGCAAGTGCTTCTATCTGTTGTCTTGATTGTTTCCCACTCATTCCTTTTGGTTTGGGGAACATGTCAAAATCCAATGCCCAGAGAACTTCAAGTAGAGTTCGCGGAAATACTCAGTGGACACCCCAGGTAGGGTAAGGATCAGCATTTCCACACTACTCAGAGAATATTTATTTTCAGGGATGGATTTTTAGCCCAATTCCAGTTGAAGAAAAGTGGTTTCGTGAAAATCGCAGAAATTTTTTTTTCAGAAACTCCGGGGTGCCTGGAGGTCGCGGTGCACCACGCGACAGTTGTATTCCAAAACTGAGTCACTCAGATCACACGAGTACCCAAGCATGCTTGAAACTCATTCAAATGCAAGTGCTTCTATCTGTTGTCTTGATTGTTTCCCACTCATTCCTTTTGGTTTGGGGAACATGTCAAAATCCCATGCCCAGAGAACTTCAGGTAGAGCTCGCGGAAATGCTCAGTGGACAAACCAGGCAGGGTAAGGATCAGTATTTCCACACTACTCAGAGAATTTTTATTTTCAGGGATGGATTTTTAGCCCAATTCAAGTTGAAGAAAAGTGGTTTCGTGAAAATCGCAGAAAATTTTTTTTCAGAAACTCCGGGGTGCCTGGAGGTCGCGGTGCACCACGCGACAGTTGTATTCGAAAACTGAGTCACTCAGATCACACGAGTACCCAAGCATGCTTGAACTCATTCAAATGCAAGTGCTTCTATCTCTTTTCTTGATTGTTTCCCACTCATTCCTTTTAGTTTGGGGAACATGTCAAAATCCCATGCCCAGAGAACTTCAGGTACAGTTCGGAGAAATGCTCAGTGGACAACCCAGGCAGGGTAAGGATCAGCATTTACACACTACTCAGAGAATTTTTATTTTCAGGGATGTATTTTTAGCCCAATTCAAGTTGAAGAAAAGTGGTTTCGTGAAAATCGCAGAAAATTTTTTTTCAGAAACTCCGGGGTGCCTGGAGGTCGCGTTGCACCACGCGACAGTTGTATTCGAAAACTGAGTCAGTCAGATCACACGAGTACCCAAGCATGCTTGAAACTCATTCAAATGCAAGTGCTTCTATCTGTTGTCTTGATTGTTTCCCACTCATTCCTTTTGGTTTGGGGAACATGTCAAAATCCCATGTCCAGAGAACTTCAGGTAGAGCTCGCGGAAATGCTCAGTGGAAAAACCAGGCAGGGTAAGGATCAGTATTTCCACACTACTCAGAGAATTTTTATTTTCAGTGATGGATTTTTAGCCCAATTCAAGTTGAAGAAAAGTGGTTTCGTGAAAATCGCAGAAAATTTTTTTTCAGAAACTCCGGGGTGCCTGGAGGTCGCGTTGCACCACGCGACAGTTGTATTCCAAAACTGAGTCACTCAGATCACACGAGTACCCAAGCATGCTTGAAACTCATTCAAATGCAAGTGCCTCTATCTCTTTTCTTGATTGATTCCCACTCATTCCTTTTAGTTTGGGGAACATGTCAAAATCCCATGCCCAGAGAACTTCAGGTAGAGTTCGGAGAAATGCTCAGTGGACAACCCAGGCAGGGTAAGGATCAGCATTTACACACTACTCAGAGAATTTTTATTTTCAGGGATGTATTTTTAGCCCAATTCAAGTTGAAGAAAAGTGGTTTCGTGAAAATCGCAGAAAATTTTTTTTCAGAAACTCCGGGGTGCCTGGAGGTCGCGTTGCACCACGCGACAGTTGTATTCCAAAACTGAGTCACTCAGATCACACGAGAACCCAAGCATGCCTGAAACTCATTCAAATGCATGTGCTTCTTTCTGTTGTCTTGATTGTTTCCCACTCATTCCTTTTGGTTTGGGGAACATGTCAAAATCCCATGCCCAGAGAACTTCAGGTAGAGCTCGCGGAAATGTTCAGTGGACAACCCAAGCAGGGTAAGGATCAGTATTTCCACTCTACTCAGAGAATTTTTATTTTCAGGGATGGATTTTTAGCCCAATTCGAGTTGAAGAAAAGTGGTTTCGTGAAAATCGCAGAAATTTTTTTTTCAGAAACTCCGGGGTGCCTGGATATCGCGGTGCACCACGCGACACTTGTATTCGAAAACTGAGTCAGTCAGATCACACGAGTACCCAAGCATGCTTGAACTGATTCAAATGCAAGTGCTTCTATCTGTTTTCTTGATTGTTTCCCACTCATTCCTTTTGGTTTGGGGAACATGTCAAAATCCCATGCCCAGAGAACTTCAGGTAAAGCTCGCGGAAATGCTCAGTGGACAACCCAGGTAGGGTAAGGATCAGCATTTCCACACTACTCAGAGAATATTTATTTTCAGGGATGGATTTTTAGCCCAATTCAAGTTGATGAAAAGTGGTTTCGTGAAAATCGCAGAAAATTTTTTTTCAGAAACTCCGGGGTGCCTGGAGGTCGCGGTGCACCACGCGACAGATGTATTCCAAAACTGAGTCACTCAGATCACACGAGTACCCAAGCATGCTTGAAACTCATTCAAATGCAAGTGCTTCTATCTGTTGTCTTGATTGTTTCCCACTCATTCCTTTTGGTTTGGGGAACATGTCAAAATCCCATGCCAAGAGAACTTCAGGTCGAGCTCGCGGAAATGCTCAGTGGACAACCCAGGCAGGGTAAGGATCAGTATTTCCACACTACTCAGAGAATTTTTATTTTCAGGGATGTATTTTTAGCCCAATTCAAGTTGAAGAAAAGTGGTTTCGTGAAAATCGCAGAAAAATTTTTTTCAGAAACTCCGGGGTGCCTGGAGGTCGCGGTGCACCACGCGACAGTTGTATTCCAAAACTGAGTCACTCAGATCACACGAGTACCCAAGTATGCTTGAAACTCATTCAAATGCAAGTGCTTCTATCTGTTGTCTTGATTGTTTCCCACTCATTCCTTTTGGTTTGGGGAACATGTCAAAATCCTATGCCCAGAGAACTTCAAGTAGAGTTCGCGGAAATGCTCAGTGGACACCCCAGGTAGGGTAAGGATCAGCATTTCCACACTACTCAGAGAATATTTATTTTCAGGGATGGATTTTTATCCCAATTCAAGTTGATGAAAAGTGGTTTCGTGAAAATTGCAGAAAATTTTTTTTCAGAAACTCCGGGGTGCCTGGTGGTCGCGGTGCACCACGCGACATTTGTATTCGAAAACTGAGTCACTCAGATCACACGAGTACCCAAGCATGCTTGAAACTCATTCAAATGCAAGTGCTTCTATCTGTTGTCTTGATTGTTTCCCACTCATTCCTTTTGGTTTGGGAACATGTCAAAATCCCATGCCCAGAGAACTTCAAGTAGAGTTCGCGGAAATGCTCAGTGGACACCCCAGGTAGGGTAAGGATCAGCATTTCCACACTACTCAGAGAATATTTATTTTCAGGGATGGATTTTTAGCCCAATTCAAGTTGAAGAAAAGTGGTTTCGTGAAAATCGCAGAAAATTTTTTTTCAGAAACTCCGGGGTGCCTGGAGGTCGCGGTGCACCACGCGACAGTTGTATTCCAAAACTGAGTCACTCAGATCACACGAGTACCCAAGCATGCTTGAAACTCATTCAAATGCAAGTGCTTCTATCTGTTGTCTTGATTGTTTCCCACTCATTCCTTTTGGTTTGGGGAACATGTCAAAATCCCATGCCAAGAGAACTTCAGGTCGAGCTCGCGGAAATGCTCAGTGGACAACCCAGGCAGGGTAAGGATCAGTATTTCCACACTACTCAGAGAATTTTTATTTTCAGGGATGTATTTTTAGCCCAATTCAAGTTGAAGAAAAGTGGTTTCGTGAAAATCGCAGAAAAATTTTTTTCAGAAACTCCGGGGTGCCTGGAGGTCGCGGTGCACCACGCGACAGTTGTATTCCAAAACTGAGTCACTCAGATCACACGAGTACCCAAGTATGCTTGAAACTCATTCAAATGCAAGTGCTTCTATCTGTTGTCTTGATTGTTTCCCACTCATTCCTTTTGGTTTGGGGAACATGTCAAAATCCTATGCCCAGAGAACTTCAAGTAGAGTTCGCGGAAATGCTCAGTGGACACCCCAGGTAGGGTAAGGATCAGCATTTCCACACTACTCAGAGAATATTTATTTTCAGGGATGGATTTTTATCCCAATTCAAGTTGATGAAAAGTGGTTTCGTGAAAATTGCAGAAAATTTTTTTTCAGAAACTCCGGGGTGCCTGGTGGTCGCGGTGCACCACGCGACATTTGTATTCGAAAACTGAGTCACTCAGATCACACGAGTACCCAAGCATGCTTGAAACTCATTCAAATGCAAGTGCTTCTATCTGTTGTCTTGATTGTTTCCCACTCATTCCTTTTGGTTTGGGAACATGTCAAAATCCCATGCCCAGAGAACTTCAAGTAGAGTTCGCGGAAATGCTCAGTGGACACCCCAGGTAGGGTAAGGATCAGCATTTCCACACTACTCAGAGAATATTTATTTTCAGGGATGGATTTTTAGCCCAATTCAAGTTGATGAAAAGTGGTTTAGTGAAAATCGTTGAAAATTTTTTTTCAGAAACTCCGGGGTGCCTGGAGGTCGCGGTGCACCACGCGACAGTTGTATTCCAAAACTGAGTCACTCAGATCACACGAGTACCCAAGCATGCTTGAAACTCATTCAAATGCAAGTGCCTCTATCTCTTTTCTTGATTGTTTCCCACTCATTCCTTTTGGTTTGGGGAACATGTCAAAATCCCATGCCCAGAGAACTTCAGGTAGAGTTCGGGGAAATGCTCTGAGGACAACCCAGGCAGGGTAAGGATCAGCATTTACACACTACTCAGAGAATTTTTATTTTCAGGGATGGATTTTTAGCCCAAATCAAGTTGAAAAAAAGTGGTTTCGTGAAAATTGCAGAAATTTTTTTTTCAGAAACTCCGGGGTGCCAGGAGGTCGCGGTGCACCACGCGACAGTTGTATTCCAAAACTGAGTCACTCAGATCACACGAGTACCCAAGCATGCTTGAAACTCATTCAAATGCAAGTGCTTCTATCTCTTTTCTTGATTGTTTCCCACTCATTCCTTTTGGTTTGGGGAACATGTCAAAATCCCATGCCCAGAGAACTTCAGGTAGAGCTCGCGGAAATGCTCAGTGGACAAACCAGGCAGGGTAAGGATCAGTATTTCCACACTACTCAGAGAATTTTTATTTTCAGTGATGGATTTTTAGCCCAATTCAAGTTGAAGAAAAGTGGTTTCGTGAAAATCGCAGAAAATTTTTTTTCAGAAACTCCGGGGTGCCTGGAGGTCGCGGTGCACCACGCGACAGTTGTATTCGAAAACGGAGTCACTCAGATCACACGAGTACCCAAGCATGCTTGAAACTCATTCAAATGCAAGTGCTTCTATCTGTTGTCTTGATTGTTTCCCACTCATTCCTTTTGGTTTGGGGAACATGTCAAAATCCCATGCCCAGAGAACTTCAGGTAGAGCTCGCGGAAATGCTCAGTGGACACCCCAGGTAGGGTAAGGATCAGCATTTCCACACTACTCAGAGAATATTTATTTTCAGGGATGGATTTTTAGCCCAATTCAAGTTGATGAAAAGTGGTTTCGTGAAAATTGCAGACATTTTTTTTCAGAAACTCCGGGGTGCCTGGAGGTCGCGGTGCACCACGCGACAGTTGTATTCCAAAACTGAGTCACTCAGATCACACGGGTACCCAAGCATGCTTGAAACTCATTCAAATGCAAGTGCTTCTATCTGTTGTCTTGATTGTTTCCCACTCATTCCTTTTGGTTTGGGGAACATGTCAAAATCCCATGCCCAGAGAACTTCAGGTAGAGCTCGCGGAAATGCTCAGTGGACAAACCAGGTAGGGTAAGGATCAGTATTTCCACACTACTCAGAGAATTTTTATTTTCAGTGATGGATTTTTAGCCCAATTCAAGTTGATGAAAAGTGGTTTTGTGAAAATTGCAGAAAATTTTTTTTCAGAAACTCCGGGGTGCCTTGAGGTCGCGATGCACCACGCGACAGTTGTATTCCAAAACTGAGTCACTCAGATCACACGAGTACCCAAGCATGCTTGAAACTCATTCAAATGCAAGTGCCTCTATCTCTTTTCTTGATTGTTTCCCACTCATTCCTTTTAGTTTGGGGAACATGTCAAAATCCCATGCCCAGAGAACTTCAAGTAGAGTTCGGAGAAATGCTCAGTGGACAACCCAGGCAGGGTAAGGATCAGCATTTACACACTACTCAGAGAATTTGTATTTTCAGGGATGTATTTTTAGCCCAATTCAAGTTGAAGAAAAGTGGTTTCGTGAAAATCGCAGAAAATTTTTTTTCAGAAACTCCGGGGTGCCTGGAGGTCGCGTTGCACCACGCGACAGTTGTATTCCAAAACTGAGTCACTCAGATCACACGAGAACCCAAGAATGCTTGAAACTCATTCAAATGCAAGTGCTTCTTTCTGTTGTCTTGATTGTTTCCCACTCATTCCTTTTGGTTTGGGGAACATGTCAAAATCCCATGCCCAGAGAACTTCAAGTAGAGTTCGCGGAAATGCTCAGTGGACACCCCAGGTAGGGTAAGGATCAGCATTTCCACACTACTCAGAGAATATTTATTTTCAGGGATGGATTTTTAGCCCAATTCAAGTTGATGAAAAGTGGTTTCGTGAAAATCGTTGAAAATTTTTTTTCAGAAACTCCGGGGTGCCTGGAGGTCGCGGTGCACCACGCGACAGTTGTATTCCAAAACTGAGTCACTCAGATCACACGGGTACCCAAGCATGCTTGAAACTCATTCAAATGCAAGTGCCTCTATCTCTTTTCTTGATTGTTTCCCACTCATTCCTTTTGGTTTGGGGAACATGTCAAAATCCCATGCCCAGAGAACTTCAGGTAGAGTTCGGGGAAATGCTCTGTGGACAACCCAGGCAGGGTAAGGATCAGCATTTACACACTACTCAGAGAATATTTATTTTCAGGGATGGATTTTTAGCCCAAATCAAGTTGAAAAAAAGTGGTTTCGTGAAAATCGCAGAAATTTTTTTTTCAGAAACTCCGGGGTGCCAGGAGGTCGCGGTGCACCACGCGACAGTTGTATTCCAAAACTGAGTCACTCAGATCACACGGGTACCCAAGCATGCTTGAAACTCATTCAAATGCAAGTGCTTCTATCTGTTGTCTTGATTGTTTCCCACTCATTCCTTTTGGTTTGGGGAACATGTCAAAATCCCATGCCCAGAGAACTTCAGGTAGAGCTCGCGGAAATGCTCAGTGGACAACCCAGGCAGGGTAAGGATCAGTATTTCCACTCTACTCAGAGAATATTTATTTTCAGGGATGGATTTTTAGCCCAATTCGAGTTGAAGAAAAGTGGTTTCGTGAAAATCGCAGAAATTTTTTTTTCAGAAACTCCGGGGTGCCTGGAGGTCGCGGTGCACCACGCGACAGTTGTATTCGAAAACTGAGTCACTCAGATCACACGAGTACCCAAGCATGCTTGAACTCATTCAAATGCAAGTGCTTCTATCTGTTTTCTTGATTGTTTCCCACTCATTCCTTTTGGTTTGGGGAACATGTCAAAATCCCATGCCCAGAGAACTTCAGGTAGAGCTCGCGGAAATGCTCAGTGGACAAACCAGGCAGGGTAAGGATCAGTATTTCCACACTACTCAGAGAATTTTTATTTTCAGTGATGGATTTTTAGCCCAATTCAAGTTGAAGAAAAGTGGTTTCGTGAAAATCGCAGAAAATTTTTTTTCAGAAACTCCGGGGTGCCTGGAGGTCGCGTTGCACCACGCGACAGTTGTATTCCAAAACTGAGTCACTCAGATCACACGAGTACCCAAGCATGCTTGAAACTCATTCAAATGCAAGTGCTTCTATCTGTTTTCTTGATTGTTTCCCACTCATTCCTTTTGGTTTGGGGAACATGTCAAAATCCCATGCCCAGAGAACTTCAGGTAGAGCTCGCGGAAATGCTCAGTGGACAACCCATGTAGGGTAAGGATCAGCATTTCCACACTACTCAGAGAATATTTATTTTCAGGGATGGATTTTTAGCCCAATTCAAGTTGATGAAAAGTGGTTTCGTGAAAATTGCAGAAAATTTTTTTTCAGAAACTCCGGGGTGCCTTGAGGTCGCGATGCACCACGCGACAGTTGTATTCCAAAACTGAGTCACTCAGATCACACGAGTACCCAAGCATGCTTGAAACTCATTCAAATGCAAGTGCCTCTATCTCTTTTCTTGATTGTTTCCCACTCATTCCTTTTAGTTTGGGGAACATGTCAAAATCCCATGCCCAGAGAACTTCAGGTAGAGTTCGGAGAAGTGCTCAGTGGACAACCCAGGCAGGGTAAGGATCAGCATTTACACACTACTCAGAGAATTTTTATTTTCAGGGATGTATTTTTAGCCCAATTCAAGTTGAAGAAAAGTGGTTTCGTGAAAATCGCAGAAAATTTTTTTTCAGAAACTCCGGGGTGCCTGGAGGTCGCGTTGCACCACGCGACAGTTGTATTCCAAAACTGAGTCACTCAGATCACACGAGTACCCAAGCATGCTTGAAACTCATTCAAATGCAAGTGCTTCTATCTGTTGTCTTGATTGTTTCCCACTCATTCCTTTTGGTTTGGGGAACATGTCAAAATCCCATGCCCAGATAACTTCAGGTAGAGCTCGCGGAAATGCTCAGTGGACAACCCAGGCAGGGTAAGGATCAGTATTTCCACTCTACTCAGTGATTTTTTATTTTCAGGGATGGATTTTTAGCCCAATTCAAGTTGAAGAAAAGTGGTTTCGTGAAAATCGCAGAAAAATTTTTTTCAGAAACTCCGGGGTGCCTGGAGGTCGCGGTGAACCACGCGACAGTTGTATTCCAAAACTGAGTCACTCAGATCACAAGAGTACCCAAGCATGCTTGAAACTCATTCAAATGCAAGTGCTTCTTTCTGTTGTCTTGATTGTTTCAAACTCATTCCTTTTGGTTTGGGGAACATGTCAAAATCCCATGCCCAGAGAACTTCAGGTAGAGCTCGCGGAAATGCTCAATGGACAACCCAGGCAGGGTAAGGATCAGTATTTCCACTCTACTCAGAGAATATTTATTTTCAGGGATGGATTTTTAGCCCAATTCGAGTTGAAGAAAAGTGGTTTCGTGAAAATCGCAGAAATTTTTTTTTCAGAAACTCCGGGGTGCCTGGATATCGCGGTGCACCACGCGACAGTTGTATTCGAAAACTGAGTCACTCAGATCACACGAGTACCCAAGCATGCTTGAACTCATTCAAATGCAAGTGCTTCTAATCTGTTTTCTTGATTGTTTCCCACTCATTCCTTTTGGTTTGGGGAACATGTCAAAATCCCATGCCCAGAGAACTTCAGGTAAAGCTCGCGGAAATGCTCAGTGGACAACCCAGGTAGGGTAAGGATCAGCATTTCCACACTACTCAGAGAATATTTATTTTCAGGGATGGATTTTTAGCCCAATTCAAGTTGATGAAAAGTGGTTTTGTGAAAATTGCAGAAATTTTTTTTTCAGAAACTCCGGGGTGCCTTGAGGTCGCGATGCACCACGCGACAGTTGTATTCCAAAACTGAGTCACTCAGATCACACGAGTACCCAAGCATGCTTGAAACTCATTCAAATGCAAGTGCCTCTATCTCTTTTCTTGATTGTTTCCCACTCATTCCTTTTGGTTTGGGGAACATGTCAAAATCCAATGCCCAGAGAACTTCAAGTAGAGTTCGCGGAAATACTCAGTGGACACCCCAGGTAGGGTAAGGATCAGCATTTCCAAACTACTCAGGGAATATTTATTTTCAGGGATGGATTTTTAGCCCAATTCAAGTTGAAGAAAAGTAGTTTCTTGAAAATTGCAGAAATTTTTTTTTCAGAAACTCCGGGGTTCCTGGAGGTAGCGGTGCACCACGCGACAGTTGTATTCCAAAACTGAGTCACTCAGATCACACGAGTACCCAAGCATGCTTGAAACTCATTCAAATGAAAGTGCTTCTTTCTGTTGTCTTGATTGTTTCCCACTCATTCCTTTTGGTTGGGGAACATGTCAAAATCCCATGCCCAGAGAACTTCAGGTAGAGCTCGCGGAAATGCTCAGTGGACAACCCAGGCAGGGTAAGGATCAGTATTTCCACTCTACTCAGAGAATATTTAATTTCAGGGATGGATTTTTAGCCGAATTCGAGTTGAAGAAAAGTGGTTTCGTGAAAATCGCAGAAAATTTTTTTTCAGAAACTCCGGGGTGCCTGGAGGTCGCGGTGCACCACGCGACAGTTGTATTCGAAAACTGAGTCACTCAGATCACACGAGTACCCAAGCATGATTGTAACTCATTCAAATGCAAGTGCTTCAATCTGTTGTCTTGATTGTTTCCCACTCATTCCTTTTGGTTTGGGGAACATGTCAAAATCCCATGCCTAGAGAACTTCAGGTAGAGCTCGCGGAAATGCTCAGTGGACACCCCAGGTAGGGTAAGGATCAGCATTTCCACTCTACTCAGAGAATATTTATTTTCAGGGATGGATTTTTAGCCCAATTCGAGTTGATGAAAAGTGGTTTCGTGAAAATCGCAGAAAATTTTTTTTCAGAAACTCCGGGGTGCCTGGAGGTCGCGGTGCACCACGCGACAGTTGTATTCGAAAACTGAGTCACTCAGATCACACGAGTACCCAAGCATGCTTGAAACTCATTCAAATGCAAGTGCTTCTATCTGTTGTCTTGATTGTTTCCCACTCATATCTTTTGGTTTGGGGAACATGTCAAAATCCCATGCCCAGAGAACTTCAGGTAGAGCTCGCGGAAATGCGCAGTGGACAACCCAGGCAGGGTAAGGATCAGTATTTCCACTCTACTCAGTGAATTTTTATTTTCAGGGATGGATTTTTAGCCCAATTCAAGTTGAAGAAAAGTGGTTTCGTGAAAATCGCAGAAAAATTTTTTTCAGAAACTCCGGGGTGCCTGGAGGTCGCGGTGCACCACGCGACAGTTGTATTCGAAAACTGAGTCACTCAGATCACACGAGTACCCAAGCATGCTTGAAACTCATTCAAATGCAAGTGCTTCTATCTGTTGTCTTGATTGTTTCCCACTCATTCCTTTTGGTTTGGGGAACATGTCAAAATCCCATGCCCAGAGAACTTCAGGTAGAGTTCGCGTAAATGCTCAGTGGATACCCCAGGTAGGGTAAGGATCAGCATTTCCACACTACTCAGAGAATATTTATTTTCAGGGATGGATTTTTAGCCCAATTCAAGTTGATGAAAAGTGGTTTCGTGAAAATCGCAGAAAATTTTTTTTCAGAAACTCCGGGGTGCCTGGAGGTCGCGGTGCACCACGCGACAGTTGTATTCCAAAACTGAGTCACTCAGATCACACGAGTACCCAAGCATGCTTGAAACTCATTCAAATGCAATTGCTTCTATCTGTTGTCTTGATTGTTTCCCACTCATTCCTTTTGGTTTGGGTAACATGTCAAAATCCCATGCCCAGAGAACTTCAAGTAGAGTTCGCGGAAATACTCAGTGGACACCCCAGGTAGGGTAAGGATCAGCATTTCCAAACTACTCAGGGAATATTTATTTTCAGGGATGGATTTTTAGCCCAATTCAAGTTGAAGAAAAGTGGTTTCGTGAAAATCGCAGAAATTTTTTTTTTCAGAAACTCCGGGGTGCCTGGAGGTAGAGGTGCACCACGCAACAGTTGTATTCCAAAACTGAGTCACTCAGATCACACGAGTACCCAAGCATGCTTGAAACTCATTCAAATGCAAGTGCTTCTATCTGTTGTCTTGATTGTTTCCCACTCATTCCTTTTGGTTTGGGGAACATGTCAAAGTCCCATGCCCAGAGAACTTCAGGTAGAGCTCGCGGAAATGCTCAGTGGACACCCCAGGTAGGGTAAGGATCAGCATTTCCACACTACTCAGAGAATATTTATTTTCAGGGATGGATTTTTAGCCCAATTCAAGTTGATGAAAAGTGGTTTCGTGAAAATTGCAGAAAATTTTTTTTCAGAAGCTCCGGGGTGCCTGGAGGTCGCGGTGCACCACGCGACAGTTGTATTCGAAAACTGAGTCACTCAGATCACACGAGTACCCAAGCATGCTTGAAACTCATTCAAATGCAAGTGCTTCTATCTGTTGTCTTGATTGTTTCCCACTCATTTCTTTTGGTTTGGGGAACATGTCAAAATCCCATGCCCAGAGAACTTCAGGTAGAGCTCGCGGAAATGCTCAGTGGACACCCCAGGTAGGGTAAGGATCAGCATTTCCACACTACTCAGAGAATATTTATTTTCAGGGATGGATTTTTAGCCCAATTCAAGTTGATGAAAAGTGGTTTCGTGAAAATTGCAGAAAATTTTTTTTCAGAAGCTCCGGGGTGCCTGGAGGTCGCGGTGCACCACGCGACAGTTGTATTCCAAAACTGAGTCACTCAGATCACACGAGTACCCAAGCATGCTTGAAACTCATTCAAATGCAAGAGCTTCTATCTGTTGTCTAGATTGTTTCCCACTCATTCCTTTTGGTTTGGGGAACATGTCAAAATCCCATGCCCAGAGAACTTCAGGTAGAGCTCGTGGAAATGCTCAGTGGACAACCCAGGCAGGGTAAGGATCAGTATTTCCACTCTACTCAGAGAATATTTATTTTCAGGGATGGATTTTTAGCCCAATTCGAATTGATGAAAAGTGGTTTCGTGAAAATCGCAGAAAATTTTTTTTCAGAAACTCCGGGGTGCCTGGAGGTCGCGGTGCACCACGCGACAGTTGTATTCGAAAACTGAGTCACTCAGATCACACGAGTACCCAAGCATGCTTGAAACTCATTCAAATGCAAGTGCTTCTATCTGTTGTCTTGATTGTTTCCCACTCATATCTTTTGGTTTGGGGAACATGTCAAAATCCCATGCCCAGAGAACTTCAGGTAGAGCTCGCGGAAATGCGCAGTGGACAACCCAGGCAGGGTAAGGATCAGTTTTTCCACACTACTCAGAGAATTTTTATTTTCAGGGATGGATTTTTAGCCCAATTCAAGTTGAAGAAAAGTGGTTTCGTGAAAATCGCAGAAAAATTTTTTTCAGAAACTCCGGGGTGCCTGGAGGTCGCGGTGCACCACGCCACAGTTGTATTCGAAAACTGAGTCACTCAGATCACACGAGTACCCAAGCATGCTTGAAACTCATTCAAATGCAAGTGCTTCTATCTGTTGTCTTGATTGTTTCCCACTCATTCCTTTTGGTTTGGGGAACATGTCAAAATCCCATGCCCAGATAACTTCAGGTAGAGCTCGCGGAAATGCTCAGTGGACAACCCAGGCAGGGTAAGGATCAGTATTTCCACTCTACTCAGTGAATTTTTATTTTCAGGGATGGATTTTTAGCCCAATTCAAGTTGAAGAAAAGTGGTTTCGTGAAAATCGCAGAAAAATTTTTTTCAGAAACTCCGGGGTGCCTGGAGGTCGCGGTGCACCACGCGACACTTGTATTCGAAAACTGAGTCACTCAGATCACACGAGTACCCAAGCATGCTTGAAACTCATTCAAATGCAAGTGCTTCTATCTGTTGTCTTGATTGTTTCCCACTCATTCCTTTTGGTTTGGGGAACATGTCAAAATCCCATGCCCAGAGAACTTCAGGTAGAGTTCGCGTAAATGCTCAGTGGATACCCCAGGTAGGGTAAGGATCAGCATTTCCACACTACTCAGAGAATATTTATTTTCAGGGATGGATTTTTAGCCCAATTCAAGTTGATGAAAAGTGGTTTCGTGAAAATCGCAGAAAATTTTTTTTCAGAAACTCCGGGGTGCCTGGAGGTCGCGGTGCACCACGCGACAGTTGTATTCCAAAACTGAGTCACTCAGATCACACGAGTACCCAAGCATGCTTGAAACTCATTCAAATGCAATTGCTTCTATCTGTTGTCTTGATTGTTTCCCACTCATTCCTTTTGGTTTGGGTAACATGTCAAAATCCCATGCCCAGAGAACTTCAAGTAGAGTTCGCGGAAATACTCAGTGGACACCCCAGGTAGGGTAAGGATCAGCATTTCCAAACTACTCAGGGAATATTTATTTTCAGGGATGGATTTTTAGCCCAATTCAAGTTGAAGAAAAGTGGTTTCGTGAAAATCGCAGAAATTTTTTTTTTCAGAAACTCCGGGGTGCCTGGAGGTAGAGGTGCACCACGCGACAGTTGTATTCCAAAACTGAGTCACTCAGATCACACGAGTACCCAAGCATGCTTGAAACTCATTCAAATGCAAGTGCTTCTATCTGTTGTCTTGATTGTTTCCCACTCATTCCTTTTGGTTTGGGGAACATGTCAAAGTCCCATGCCCAGAGAACTTCAGGTAGAGCTCGCGGAAATGCTCAGTGGACACCCCAGGTAGGGTAAGGATCAGCATTTCCACACTACTCAGAGAATATTTATTTTCAGGGATGGATTTTTAGCCCAATTCAAGTTGATGAAAAGTGGTTTCGTGAAAATTGCAGAAAATTTTTTTTCAGAAGCTCCGGGGTGCCTGGAGGTCGCGGTGCACCACGCGACAGTTGTATTCGAAAACTGAGTCACTCAGATCACACGAGTACCCAAGCATGCTTGAAACTCATTCAAATGCAAGTGCTTCTATCTGTTGTCTTGATTGTTTCCCACTCATTTCTTTTAGTTTGGGGAACATGTCAAAATCCCATGCCCAGAGAACTTCAGGTAGACTTGGCGGAAATGCTCAGTGGACAACCCAGGCAGGGTAAGGATCAGCATTTCCAAACTACTCAGGGAATATTTATTTTCAGGGATGGATTTTTAGCCCAATTCGAGCTGAAGAAAAGTGGTTTCGTGAAAATCGCAGAAAATTTTTTTTCAGAAACTCCGGGGTGCCTGGAGGTCGCGGTGCACCACACGACAGTTGTATTCCAAAACTGAGTCGCTCAGATCACACGAGTACCCAAGCATGCTTGAAACTCATTCAAATGCAAGTGCTTCTATCTGTTGTCTTGATTGTTTCCCACTCATTCCTTTTGGTTTGGGTAACATGTCAAAATCCCATGCCCAGAGAACTTTAGGTAGAGTTCGGGGAAATGCTCAGAGGACAACCCAGGCAGGGTAAAGATCAGCATTTACACACTACTCAGAGAATTTTTATTTTCAGGGATGGATTTTTAGCCCAATTCATGTTGAAGAAAAGTGGTTTCGTGAAAATCGCAGAAAAATTTTTTTCAGAAACTCCGGGGTGCCTGGAGGTCGCGGTGCACCACGCGACAGTTGTATTCCAAAACTGAGTCACTCAGATCACACGAGTACCCAAGCATGCTTGAAACTCATTCAAATGCAAGTGCTTCTATCTGTTGTCTTGATTGTTTCCCACTCATTCCTTTTGGTTTGGGGAACATGTCAAAATCCCATGCCCAGAGAACTTCAGGAAGAGCTCGCGGAAATGCTCAGTGGACAACCCAGGCAGTGTAAGGATCAGCATTTCCAAACTACTCAGAGAATATTTATTTTCAGGGATGGATTTTTAGCCCAATTCAAGTTGAAGAAAAGTGGTTTCGTGAAAATCGCAGAAAAGTTTTTTTCAGAAACTCCGGGGTGCCTGGAGGTCGCGGTGCACCACGCGACAGTTGTATTCCAAAACTGAGTCACTCAGATCACACGAGTATCCAAGTATGCTTGAAACTCATTCAAATGCAAGTGCTTCTATCTGTTGTCTTGATTGTTTCCCACTCATTCCTTTTGGTTTGGGGAACATGTCAAAATCCCATGCCCAGAGAACTTCAAGTAGAGTTCGCGGCAATGCTCAGTGGACACCCCAGGTAGGGTAAGGATCAGCATTTCCACACTACTCAGAGAATATTTATTTTCAGGGATGGATTTTTAGCCCAATTCAAGTTGATGAAAAGTGGTTTCGTGAAAATCGTTGAAAATTTTTTTTCAGAAACTCCGGGGTGCCTGGAGGTCGCGGTGCACCACGCGACAGTTGTATTCCAAAACTGAGTCACTCAGATCACACGAGTACCCAAGCATGCTTGAAACTCATTCAAATGCAAGTGCCTCTATCTCTTTTCTTGATTGTTTCCCACTCATTCCTTTTGGTTTGGGGAACATGTCAAAATCCCATGCCCAGAGAACTTCAGGTAGAGTTCGGGGAAATGCTCTGTGGACAACCCAGGCAGGGTAAGGATCAGCATTTACACACTACTCAGAGAATATTTATTTTCAGGGATGGATTTTTAGCCCAAATCAAGTTGAAAAAAAGTGGTTTCGTGAAAATTGCAGAAATTTTTTTTTCAGAAACTCCGGGGTGCCAGGAGGTCGCGGTGCACCACGCGACAGTTGTATTCCAAAACTGAGTCACTCAGATCACACGAGTACCCAAGCATGCTTGAAACTCATTCAAATGCAAGTGCCTCTATCTCTTTTCTTGATTGTTTCCCACTCATTCCTTTTGGTTTGGGGAACATGTCAAAATCCCATGCCCAGAGAACTTCAGGTAGAGTTCGGAGAAATGCTCAGTGGACAACCCAGGCAGGGTAAGGATCAGCATTTACACACTACTCAGAGAATTTTTATTTTCAGGGATGGATTTTTAGCCCAATTCAAGTTGAAGAAAAGTGGTTTCGTGAAAATCGCAGAAAATTTTTTTTCAGAAACTCCGGGGTGCCTGGAGGTCGCGTTGCACCACGCGACAGTTGTATTCCAAAACTGAGTCACTCAGATCACACGAGTACCCAAGCATGCTTGAAACTCATTCAAATGCAAGTGCTTCTTTCTGTTGTCTTGATTGTTTCCCACTCATTCCTTTTGGTTTGGGGAACATGTCAAAATCCCATGCCCAGAGAACTTCAGGTAGAGCTCGCGGAAATGCTCAGTGGACAACCCAGGCAGGGTAAGGATCAGTATTTCCAATCTAGTCAGAGAATATTTATTTTCAGGGATGGATTTTTAGCCCAATTCGAGTTGAAGAAAAGTGGTTTCGTGAAAATCGCAGAAAATTTTTTTTCAGAAACTCCGGGGTGCCTGGAGGTCGCAGTGCACAACGCGACAGTTGTATTCGAAAACTGAGTCACTCAGATCACACGAGTACCCAAGCATGCTTGAAACTCATTCAAATGCAAGTGCTTCTATCTGTTGTCTTGATTGTTTCCCACTCATTCCTTTTGGTTTGGGGAACATGTCAAAATCCCATGCCCAGAGAACTTCAGGTAGAGCTCGCGGAAATGCTCAGTGGACAAACCAGGCAGGGTAAGGATCAGTATTTCCACACTACTCAGAGAATTTTTATTTTCAGTGATGGATTTTTAGCCCAATTCAAGTTGAAGAAAAGTGGTTTCGTGAAAATCGCAGAAAATTTTTTTTCAGAAACTCCGGGGTGCCTGGAGGTCGCGGTGCACCACGCGACAGTTGTATTCGAAAACGGAGTCACTCAGATCACACGAGTACCCAAGCATGCTTGAAACTCATTCAAATGCAAGTGCTTCTATCTGTTGTCTTGATTGTTTCCCACTCATTCCTTTTGGTTTGGGGAACATGTCAAAATCCCATGCCCAGAGAACTTCAGGTAGAGCTCGTGGAAATGCTCAGTGGACACCCCAGGTAGGGTAAGGATCAGCATTTCCACACTACTCAGAGAATATTTATTTTCAGGGATGGATTTTTAGCCCAATTCAAGTTGATGAAAAGTGGTTTCGTGAAAATTGCAGAAATTTTTTTTCAGAAACTCCGGGGTGCCTGGAGGTCGCGGTGCACCACGCGACAGTTGTATTCCAAAACTGAGTCACTCAGATCACACGGGTACCCAAGCATGCTTGAAACTCATTCAAATGCAAGTGCTTCTATCTGTTGTCTTGATTGTTTCCCACTCATTCCTTTTGGTTTGGGGAACATGTCAAAATCCCATGCCCAGAGAACTTCAGGTAGAGCTCGCGGAAATGCTCAGTGGACAACCCAGGCAGGGTAAGGATCAGTATTTCCACTCTACTCAGAGAATATTTATTTTCAGGGATGGATTTTTAGCCCAATTCGAGTTGAAGAAAAGTGGTTTCGTGAAAATCGCAGAAATTTTTTTTTCAGAAACTCCGGGGTGCCTGGAGGTCGCGGTGCACCACGTGACAGTTGTATTCGAAAACTGAGTCACTCAGATCACACGAGTACCCAAGCATGCTTGAACTCATTCAAATGCAAGTGCTTCTATCTCTTTTCTTGATTGTTTCCCACTCATTCCTTTTGGTTTGGGGAACATGTCAAAATCCCATGCCCAGAGAACTTCAGGTAGAGCTCGCGGAAATGCTCAGTGGACAACCCAAGTAGGGTAAGGATCAGCATTTCCACACTACTCAGAGAATATTTATTTTCAGGGATGGATTTTTAGCCCAATTCAAGTTGATGAAAAGTGTTTTTGTGAAAATCGCAGAAAATTTTTTTTCAGAAACTCCGGGGTGCCTGGAGGTCGCGGTGCACCACGCGACAGTTGTATTAGAAAACGGAGTCACTCAGATCACACGAGTACCCAAGCATGCTTGAAACTCATTCAAATGCAAGTGCTTCTATCTGTTGTCTTGATTGTTTCCCACTCATTCCTTTTGGTTTGGGGAACATGTCAAAATCCCATGCCCAGAGAACTTCAGGTAGAGCTCGCGGAAATGCTCAGTGGACACCCCAGGTAGGGTAAGGATCAGCATTTCCACACTACTCAGAGAATATTTATTTTCAGGGATGGATTTTTAGCCCAATTCAAGTTGATGAAAAGTGGTTTCGTGAAAATTGCAGAAATTTTTTTTCAGAAACTCCGGGGTGCCTGGAGGTCGCGGTGCACCACGCGACAGTTGTATTCCAAAACTGAGTCACTCAGATCACACGGGTACCCAAGCATGCTTGAAACTCATTCAAATGCAAGTGCTTCTATCTGTTGTCTTGATTGTTTCCCACTCATTCCTTTTGGTTTGGGGAACATGTCAAAATCCCATGCCCAGAGAACTTCAGGTAGAGCTCGCGGAAATGCTCAGTGGACAACCCAGGCAGGGTAAGGATCAGTATTTCCACTCTACTCAGAGAATATTTATTTTCAGGGATGGATTTTTAGCCCAATTCGAGTTGAAGAAAAGTGGTTTCGTGAAAATCGCAGAAATTTTTTTTTCAGAAACTCCGGGGTGCCTGGAGGTCGCGGTGCACCACGCGACAGTTGTATTCGAAAACTGAGTCACTCAGATCACACGAGTACCCAAGCATGCTTGAACTCATTCAAATGCAAGTGCTTCTATCTGTTTTCTTGATTGTTTCCCACTCATTCCTTTTGGTTTGGGGAACATGTCAAAATCCCATGCCCAGAGAACTTCAGGTAGAGCTCGCGGAAATGCTCAGTGGACAACCCAGGTAGGGTAAGGATCAGCATTTCCACACTACTCAGAGAATATTTATTTTCAGGGATGGATTTTTAGCCCAATTCAAGTTGATGAAAAGTGTTTTTGTGAAAATTGCAGAAAATTTTTTTTCAGAAACTCCGGGGTGCCTTGAGGTCGCGATGCACCACGCGACAGTTGTATTCCAAAACTGAGTCACTCAGATCACACGAGTACCCAAGCATGCTTGAAACTCATTCAAATGCAAGTGCTTCTATCTGTTTTCTTGATTGTTTCCCACTCATTCCTTTTAGTTTGGGGAACATGTCAAAATCCCATGCCCAGAGAACTTCAGGTAGAGTTCGGAGAAATGCTCAGTGGACAACCCAGGCAGGGTAAGGATCAGCATTTACACACTACTCAGGGAATATTTATTTTCAGGGATGGATTTTTAGCCCAATTCAAGTTGAAGAAAAGTGGTTTCGTGAAAATCGCAGAAAATTTTTTTTCAGAAACTCCGGGGTGTCTTGAGGTCGCGGTGCACCACGCGACAGTTGTATTCGAAATCTGAGTCACTCAGATCACACTAGTACCCAAGCATGCTTGAAACTCATTCAAATGCAAGTGCTTCTATCTGTTGTCTTGATTGTTTCCCACTCATTCCTTTTGGTTTGGGGAACATGTCAAAATCCCATGCCCAGAGAACTTCAGGTAGAGCTCGTGGAAATGCTCAGTGGACAACCCAGGCAGGGTAAGGATCAGTATTTCCACTCTACTCAGAGAATATTTATTTTCAGGGATGGATTTTTAGCCCAATTCGAGTTGAAGAAAAGTGGTTTCGTGAAAATCGCAGAAAAATTTTTTTCAGAAACTCCGGGGTGCCTGGAGGTCGCGGTGCACCACGCGACAGTTGTATTCGAAAACTGAGTCACTCAGATCACACGAGTACCCAAGCATGCTTGAAACTCATTCAAATGCAAGTGCTTCTATCTGTTGTCTTGATTGTTTCCCACTCATTCCTTTTGGTTTGGGGAACATGTCAAAATCCCATGCCCAGAGAACTTCAGGAAGAGCTCGCGGAAATGCTCAGTGGACAACCCAGGCAGTGTAAGGATCAGCATTTCCAAACTACTCAGAGAATATTTATTTTCAGGGATGGATTTTTAGCCCAATTCAAGTTGAAGAAAAGTGGTTTCGTGAAAATCGCAGAAAAGTTTTTTTCAGAAACTCCGGGGTGCCTGGAGGTCGCGGTGCACCACGCGACAGTTGTATTCCAAAACTGAGTCACTCAGATCACACGAGTATCCAAGTATGCTTGAAACTCATTCAAATGCAAGTGCTTCTATCTGTTGTCTTGATTGTTTCCCACTCATTCCTTTTGGTTTGGGGAACATGTCAAAATCCCATGCCCAGAGAACTTCAAGTAGAGTTCGCGGCAATGCTCAGTGGACACCCCAGGTAGGGTAAGGATCAGCATTTCCACACTACTCAGAGAATATTTATTTTCAGGGATGGATTTTTAGCCCAATTCAAGTTGATGAAAAGTGGTTTCGTGAAAATCGTTGAAAATTTTTTTTCAGAAACTCCGGGGTGCCTGGAGGTCGCGGTGCACCACGCGACAGTTGTATTCCAAAACTGAGTCACTCAGATCACACGAGTACCCAAGCATGCTTGAAACTCATTCAAATGCAAGTGCCTCTATCTCTTTTCTTGATTGTTTCCCACTCATTCCTTTTGGTTTGGGGAACATGTCAAAATCCCATGCCCAGAGAACTTCAGGTAGAGTTCGGGGAAATGCTCTGTGGACAACCCAGGCAGGGTAAGGATCAGCATTTACACACTACTCAGAGAATATTTATTTTCAGGGATGGATTTTTAGCCCAAATCAAGTTGAAAAAAAGTGGTTTCGTGAAAATTGCAGAAATTTTTTTTTCAGAAACTCCGGGGTGCCAGGAGGTCGCGGTGCACCACGCGACAGTTGTATTCCAAAACTGAGTCACTCAGATCACACGAGTACCCAAGCATGCTTGAAACTCATTCAAATGCAAGTGCCTCTATCTCTTTTCTTGATTGTTTCCCACTCATTCCTTTTGGTTTGGGGAACATGTCAAAATCCCATGCCCAGAGAACTTCAGGTAGAGTTCGGAGAAATGCTCAGTGGACAACCCAGGCAGGGTAAGGATCAGCATTTACACACTACTCAGAGAATTTTTATTTTCAGGGATGGATTTTTAGCCCAATTCAAGTTGAAGAAAAGTGGTTTCGTGAAAATCGCAGAAAATTTTTTTTCAGAAACTCCGGGGTGCCTGGAGGTCGCGTTGCACCACGCGACAGTTGTATTCCAAAACTGAGTCACTCAGATCACACGAGTACCCAAGCATGCTTGAAACTCATTCAAATGCAAGTGCTTCTTTCTGTTGTCTTGATTGTTTCCCACTCATTCCTTTTGGTTTGGGGAACATGTCAAAATCCCATGCCCAGAGAACTTCAGGTAGAGCTCGCGGAAATGCTCAGTGGACAACCCAGGCAGGGTAAGGATCAGTATTTCCACTCTAGTCAGAGAATATTTATTTTCAGGGATGGATTTTTAGCCCAATTCGAGTTGAAGAAAAGTGGTTTCGTGAAAATCGCAGAAAATTTTTTTTCAGAAACTCCGGGGTGCCTGGAGGTCGCAGTGCACAACGCGACAGTTGTATTCGAAAACTGAGTCACTCAGATCACACGAGTACCCAAGCATGCTTGAAACTCATTCAAATGCAAGTGCTTCTATCTGTTGTCTTGATTGTTTCCCACTCATTCCTTTTGGTTTGGGGAACATGTCAAAATCCCATGCCCAGAGAACTTCAGGTAGAGCTCGCGGAAATGCTCAGTGGACAAACCAGGCAGGGTAAGGATCAGTATTTCCACACTACTCAGAGAATTTTTATTTTCAGTGATGGATTTTTAGCCCAATTCAAGTTGAAGAAAAGTGGTTTCGTGAAAATCGCAGAAAATTTTTTTTCAGAAACTCCGGGGTGCCTGGAGGTCGCGGTGCACCACGCGACAGTTGTATTCGAAAACGGAGTCACTCAGATCACACGAGTACCCAAGCATGCTTGAAACTCATTCAAATGCAAGTGCTTCTTTCTGTTGTCTTGATTGTTTCCCACTCATTCCTTTTGGTTTGGGGAACATGTCAAAATCCCATGCCCAGAGAACTTCAGGTAGAGCTCGCGGAAATGCTCAGTGGACAACCCAGGCAGGGTAAGGATCAGTATTTCCACTCTACTCAGAGAATATTTATTTTCAGGGATGGATTTTTAGCCCAATTCGAGTTGAAGAAAAGTGGTTTCGTGAAAATCGCAGAAATTTTTTTTTCAGAAACTCCGGGGTGCCTGGAGGTCGCGGTGCACCACGTGACAGTTGTATTCGAAAACTGAGTCACTCAGATCACACGAGTACCCAAGCATGCTTGAACTCATTCAAATGCAAGTGCTTCTATCTCTTTTCTTGATTGTTTCCCACTCATTCCTTTTGGTTTGGGGAACATGTCAAAATCCCATGCCCAGAGAACTTCAGGTAGAGCTCGCGGAAATGCTCAGTGGACAACCCAAGTAGGGTAAGGATCAGCATTTCCACACTACTCAGAGAATATTTATTTTCAGGGATGGATTTTTAGCCCAATTCAAGTTGATGAAAAGTGTTTTTGTGAAAATCGCAGAAAATTTTTTTTCAGAAACTCCGGGGTGCCTGGAGGTCGCGGTGCACCACGCGACAGTTGTATTCGAAAACGGAGTCACTCA
This sequence comes from Atractosteus spatula, assembly GCF_055471065.1. Classification (NCBI taxonomy): domain Eukaryota; kingdom Metazoa; phylum Chordata; class Actinopteri; order Semionotiformes; family Lepisosteidae; genus Atractosteus; species Atractosteus spatula. The sequence continues at coordinate 225,832 of NC_142711.1, forward strand.
GATCACACGAGTACCCAAGCATGCTTGAAACTCATTCAAATGCAAGTGCTTCTATCTGTTGTCTTGATTGTTTCCCACTCATTCCTTTTGGTTTGGGGAACATGTCAAAATCCCATGCCCAGAGAACTTCAGGTAGAGCTCGCGGAAATGCTCAGTGGACACCCCAGGTAGGGTAAGGATCAGCATTTCCACACTACTCAGAGAATATTTATTTTCAGGGATGGATTTTTAGCCCAATTCAAGTTGATGAAAAGTGGTTTCGTGAAAATTGCAGAAATTTTTTTTCAGAAACTCCGGGGTGCCTGGAGGTCGCGGTGCACCACGCGACAGTTGTATTCCAAAACTGAGTCACTCAGATCACACGGGTACCCAAGCATGCTTGAAACTCATTCAAATGCAAGTGCTTCTATCTGTTGTCTTGATTGTTTCCCACTCATTCCTTTTGGTTTGGGGAACATGTCAAAATCCCATGCCCAGAGAACTTCAGGTAGAGCTCGCGGAAATGCTCAGTGGACAACCCAGGCAGGGTAAGGATCAGTATTTCCACTCTACTCAGAGAATATTTATTTTCAGGGATGGATTTTTAGCCCAATTCGAGTTGAAGAAAAGTGGTTTCGTGAAAATCGCAGAAATTTTTTTTTCAGAAACTCCGGGGTGCCTGGAGGTCGCGGTGCACCACGCGACAGTTGTATTCGAAAACTGAGTCACTCAGATCACACGAGTACCCAAGCATGCTTGAACTCATTCAAATGCAAGTGCTTCTATCTGTTTTCTTGATTGTTTCCCACTCATTCCTTTTGGTTTGGGGAACATGTCAAAATCCCATGCCCAGAGAACTTCAGGTAGAGCTCGCGGAAATGCTCAGTGGACAACCCAGGTAGGGTAAGGATCAGCATTTCCACACTACTCAGAGAATATTTATTTTCAGGGATGGATTTTTAGCCCAATTCAAGTTGATGAAAAGTGTTTTTGTGAAAATTGCAGAAAATTTTTTTTCAGAAACTCCGGGGTGCCTTGAGGTCGCGATGCACCACGCGACAGTTGTATTCCAAAACTGAGTCACTCAGATCACACGAGTACCCAAGCATGCTTGAAACTCATTCAAATGCAAGTGCTTCTATCTGTTTTCTTGATTGTTTCCCACTCATTCCTTTTAGTTTGGGGAACATGTCAAAATCCCATGCCCAGAGAACTTCAGGTAGAGTTCGGAGAAATGCTCAGTGGACAACCCAGGCAGGGTAAGGATCAGCATTTACACACTACTCAGGGAATATTTATTTTCAGGGATGGATTTTTAGCCCAATTCAAGTTGAAGAAAAGTGGTTTCGTGAAAATCGCAGAAAATTTTTTTTCAGAAACTCCGGGGTGTCTTGAGGTCGCGGTGCACCACGCGACAGTTGTATTCGAAATCTGAGTCACTCAGATCACACTAGTACCCAAGCATGCTTGAAACTCATTCAAATGCAAGTGCTTCTATCTGTTGTCTTGATTGTTTCCCACTCATTCCTTTTGGTTTGGGGAACATGTCAAAATCCCATGCCCAGAGAACTTCAGGTAGAGCTCGTGGAAATGCTCAGTGGACAACCCAGGCAGGGTAAGGATCAGTATTTCCACTCTACTCAGAGAATATTTATTTTCAGGGATGGATTTTTAGCCCAATTCGAGTTGAAGAAAAGTGGTTTCGTGAAAATCGCAGAAAAATTTTTTTCAGAAACTCCGGGGTGCCTGGAGGTCGCGGTGCACCACGCGACAGTTGTATTCGAAAACTGAGTCACTCAGATCACACGAGTACCCAAGCATGCTTGAAACTCATTCAAATGCAAGTGCTTCTATCTGTTGTCTTGATTGTTTCCCACTCATATCTTTTGGTTTGGGGAACATGTCAAAATCCCATGCCCAGAGAACTTCAGGTAGAGCTCGCGGAAATGCTCAGTGGACAACCCAGGCAGGGTAAGGATCAGTATTTCCACACTACTCAGAGAATTTTTATTTTAAGGGATGGATTTTTAGCCCAATTCAAGTTGAAGAAAAGTGGTTTCGTGAAAATCGCAGAAAACTTTTTTTCAGAAACTCCGGGGTGCCTGGAGGTCGCGGTGCACCACGCGACAGTTGTATTCGAAAACTGAGTCACTCAGATCACACGAGTACCCAAGCATGCTTCAAACTCATTCAAATGCAAGTGCTTCTATCTGTTGTCTTGATTGTTTCCCACTCATTCCTTTTGGTTTGGGGAACATGTCAAAATCCAATGCCCAGAGAACTTCAAGTAGAGTTCGCAGAAATGCTCAGTGGATACCCCAGGTAGGGTAAGGATCAGCATTTCCACACTACTCAGAGAATATTTATTTTCAGGGATGGATTTTTAGCCCAATTCAAGTTGATGAAAAGTGGTTTCGTGAAAATTGCAGAAAATTTTTTTTCAGAAACTCCGGGGTGCCTGGAGGTCGCGGTGCACCACGCGACAGTTGTATTCCAAAACTGAGTCACTCAGATCACATGAGTACCCAAGCATGCTTGAAACTCATTCAAATGCAAGTGCTTCTATCTGTTGTCTTGATTGTTTCCCACTCATTCCTTTTGGTTTGGGGAACATGTCAAAATCCCATGCCCAGAGAACTTCAGGTAGAGCTCGCGGAAATGCTCAGAGGACAACCCAGGCAGAGGAAAGATCAGTATTTCCACTCTACTCAGAGAATTTTTATTTTCAGTGATGGATTTTTAGCCCAATTCAAGTTGAAGAAAAAAGGTTTCGTGAAAATCGCAGAAAAATTTTTTTCAGAAACTCCGGGGTGCCTGGAGGTCGCGGTGCACCACGCGACAGTTGTATTCCAAAACTGAGTCACTCAGATCACACGAGTACCCAAGCATGCTTGAAACTCATTCAAATGCAAGTGCTTCTATCTGTTGTCTTGATTGTTTCCCACTCATTCCTTTTGGTTTGGGGTACATGTCAAAATCCCATGCCCAGAGAACTTCAGGTAGAGATCGCGGAAATGCTCAGTGGACAACCCAGGCAGGGTAAGGATCAGTATTTCCACACTACTCAGAGAATTTTTATTTTCAGGAATGGATTTTTAGCCCAATTCAAGTTGAAGAAAAGTGGTTTTGTGAAAATCGCAGAAAAATTTTTTTCAGAAACTCCAGGGTGCCTGGAGGTCGCGGTGCACCACGCGACAGTTGCATTCGAAAACTGAGTCACTCAGATCACACGAGTACCCAAGCATGCTTGAAACTCATTCAAATGCAAGTGCTTCTATTTCTTGTCTTGATTGTTTCCCACTCATTCCTTTTGGTTTGGGTAACATGTCAAAATCCCATGCCCAGAGAACTTCAAGTAGAGTTCGCGGAAATACTCAGTGGACACCCCAGGTAGGGGAAGGATCAGCATTTCCAAACGACTCAGGGAATATTTATTTTCAGGGATGGATTTTTAGCCCAATTCAAGTTGAAGAAAAGTGGTTTCGTGAAAATCGCAGAAAAAATTTTTTCAGAAACTCCAGGGTGCCTGGAGGTCGCGGTGCACCACGCGACACTTGTATTCCAAAACTGAGTCACTCAGATCACACGAGTACCCAAGCATGCTTGAAACTCATTCAAATGCAAGTGCTTCTATAATCTTTTCTTGATTGTTTCCCACTCATTCCTTTTGGTTTGGGGAACATGTCAAAATCCCATGCCCAGAGAACTTCAGGTAGAGTTCGGGGAAATGCTCAGTGGACAACCCAGGCAGGGTAAGGATCAGCATTTACACACTACTCAGAGAATTTTTATTTTCAGGGATGGATTTTTAGCCCAATTCAAGTTGAAGAAAAGTGGTTTCGTGAAAATCGCAGAAAATTTTTTTTCAGAAACTCCGGGGTGCCTGGAGGTCGTGGTGCACCACGCGACAGTTGTATTCGAAAACTGAGTCACTCAGATCACACGAGTACCCAAGCATGCTTCAAACTCATTCAAATGCAAGTGCTTCTATCTGTTGTCTTGATTGTTTCCCACTCATTCCTTTTGGTTTGGGGAACATGTCAAAATCCAATGCCCAGAGAACTTCAAGTAGAGTTCGCAGAAATGCTCAGTGGATACCCCAGGTAGGGTAAGGATCAGCATTTCCACACTACTCAGAGAATATTTATTTTCAGGGATGGATTTTTAGCCCAATTCAAGTTGATGAAAAGTGGTTTCGTGAAAATTGCAGAAAATTTTTTTTCAGAAACTCCGGGGTGCCTGGAGGTCGCGGTGCACCACGCGACAGTTGTATTCCAAAACTGAGTCACTCAGATCACACGAGTACCCAAGCATGCTTGAAACTCATTCAAATGCAAGTGCTTCTATCTGTTGTCTTGATTGTTTCCCACTCATTCCTTTTGGTTTGGGGAACATGTCAAAATCCCATGCCCAGAGAACTTCAGGTAGAGCTCGCGGAAATGCTCAGAGGACAACCCAGGCAGGGTAAGGATCAGTATTTCCACTCTACTCAGAGAATTTTTATTTTCAGTGATGGATTTTTAGCCCAATTCAAGTTGAAGAAAAGTGGTTTCGTGAAAATCGCAGAAAAATTTTTTTCAGAAACTCCGGGGTGCCTGGAGGTCGCGGTGCACCACGCGACAGTTGTATTCCAAAACTGAGTCACTCAGATCACACGAGTACCCAAGCATGCTTGAAACTCATTCAAATGCAAGTGCTTCTATCTGTTGTCTTGATTGTTTCCCACTCATTCCTTTTGGTTTGGGGTACATGTCAAAATCCCATGCCCAGAGAACTTCAGGTAGAGATCGCGGAAATGCTCAGTGGACAACCCAGGCAGGGTAAGGATCAGTATTTCCACACTACTCAGAGAATTTTTATTTTCAGGAATGGATTTTTAGCCCAATTCAAGTTGAAGAAAAGTGGTTTTGTGAAAATCGCAGAAAAATTTTTTTCAGAAACTCCAGGGTGCCTCGAGGTCGCGGTGCACCACGCGACAGTTGCATTCGAAAACTGAGTCACTCAGATCACACGAGTACCCAAGCATGCTTGAAACTCATTCAAATGCAAGTGCTTCTATCTGTTGTCTTGATTGTTTCCCACTCATTCCTTTTGGTTTGGGGAACATGTCAAAATCCCATGCCCAGAGAACTTCAAGTAGAGTTCGCGGAAATACTCAGTGGACACCCCAGGTAGGGGAAGGATCAGCATTTCCAAACGACTCAGGGAATATTTATTTTCAGGGATGGATTTTTAGCCCAATTCAAGTTGAAGAAAAGTGGTTTCGTGAAAATCGCAGAAAATTTTTTTTCAGAAACTCCGGGGTGTCTTGAGGTCGCGGTGCACCACGCGACAGTTGTATTCGAAATCTGAGTCACTCAGATCACACTAGTACCCAAGCATGCTTGAAACTCATTCAAATGCAAGTGCTTCTATCTGTTGTCTTGATTGTTTCCCACTCATTCCTTTTGGTTTGGGGAACATGTCAAAATCCCATGCCCAGAGAACTTCAGGTAGAGCTCGTGGAAATGCTCAGTGGACAACCCAGGCAGGGTAAGGATCAGTATTTCCACTCTACTCAGAGAATATTTATTTTCAGGGATGGATTTTTAGCCCAATTCGAGTTGAAGAAAAGTGGTTTCGTGAAAATCGCAGAAAAATTTTTTTCAGAAACTCCGGGGTGCCTGGAGGTCGCGGTGCACCACGCGACAGTTGTATTCGAAAACTGAGTCACTCAGATCACACGAGTACCCAAGCATGCTTGAAACTCATTCAAATGCAAGTGCTTCTATCTGTTGTCTTGATTGTTTCCCACTCATATCTTTTGGTTTGGGGAACATGTCAAAATCCCATGCCCAGAGAACTTCAGGTAGAGCTCGCGGAAATGCTCAGTGGACAACCCAGGCAGGGTAAGGATCAGTATTTCCACACTACTCAGAGAATTTTTATTTTCAGGGATGGATTTTTAGCCCAATTCAAGTTGAAGAAAAGTGGTTTCGTGAAAATCGCAGAAAACTTTTTTTCAGAAACTCCGGGGTGCCTGGAGGTCGCGGTGCACCACGCGACAGTTGTATTCGAAAACTGAGTCACTCAGATCACACGAGTACCCAAGCATGCTTCAAACTCATTCAAATGCAAGTGCTTCTATCTGTTGTCTTGATTGTTTCCCACTCATTCCTTTTGGTTTGGGGAACATGTCAAAATCCAATGCCCAGAGAACTTCAAGTAGAGTTCGCAGAAATGCTCAGTGGATACCCCAGGTAAATTAAGGATCAGCATTTCCACACTACTCAGAGAATATTTATTTTCAGGGATGGATTTTTAGCCCAATTCAAGTTGATGAAAAGTGGTTTCGTGAAAATTGCAGAAAATTTTTTTTCAGAAACTCCGGGGTGCCTGGAGGTCGCGGTGCACCACGCGACAGTTGTATTCCAAAACTGAGTCACTCAGATCACACGAGTACCCAAGCATGCTTGAAACTCATTCAAATGCAAGTGCTTCTATCTGTTGTCTTGATTGTTTCCCACTCATTCCTTTTGGTTTGGGGAACATGTCAAAATCCCATGCCCAGAGAACTTCAGGTAGAGCTCGCGGAAATGCTCAGAGGACAACCCAGGCAGGGGAAAGATCAGTATTTCCACTCTACTCAGAGAATTTTTATTTTCAGTGATGGATTTTTAGCCCAATTCAAGTTGAAGAAAAGTGGTTTCGTGAAAATCGCAGAAAAAATTTTTTCAGAAACTCCAGGGTGCCTGGAGGTCGCGGTGCACCACGCGACACTTGTATTCCAAAACTGAGTCACTCAGATCACACGAGTACCCAAGCATGCTTGAAACTCATTCAAATGCAAGTGCTTCTATAATCTTTTCTTGATTGTTTCCCACTCATTCCTTTTGGTTTGGGGAACATGTCAAAATCCCATGCCCAGAGAACTTCAGGTAGAGTTCGGGGAAATGCTCAGTGGACAACCCAGGCAGGGTAAGGATCAGCATTTACACACTACTCAGAGAATTTTTATTTTCAGGGATGGATTTTTAGCCCAATTCAAGTTGAAGAAAAGTGGTTTCGTGAAAATCGCAGAAAATTTTTTTTCAGAAACTCCGGGGTGCCTGGAGGTCGTGGTGCACCACGCGACAGTTGTATTCGAAAACTGAGTCACTCAGATCACACGAGTACCCAAGAATGCTTGAAACTCATTCAAATGCAAGTGCTTCTATCTGTTGTCTTGATTGTTTCCCACTCATTCCATTTGGATTGGGGAACATGTCAAAATCCCATGCCCAGAGAACTTCAAGTAGAGTTCGCGGAAATGCTCAGTGGACACCCCAGGTAGGGTAAGGATCAGCATTTCCACAGTACTCAGAGAATATTGATTGTCAGGGATGGATTTTTAGCCCAATTCAAGTTGATGAAAAGTGGTTTCGTGAAAATCGCAGAAAATTTTTTTTCAGAAACTCCGGGGTGCCTGGAGGTTGCGGTGCACCACGCGACAGTTGTATTCCAAAACTGAGTCACTCAGATCACACGAGTACCCAAGCATGCTTGAAACTCATTCAAATGCAAGTGCATCTATCTGTTGTCTTGATTGTTTCCCACTCATTCCTTTTGGTTTGGGTAACATGTCAAAATCCCATGCCCAGAGAACTTCAAGTAGAGTTCGCGGAAATACTCAGTGGACACCCCAGGTAGGGTAAGGATCAGCATTTCCACACTACTCAGAGAATATTTATTTTCAGGGATGGATTTTTAGCCCAATTCAAGTTGAAGAAAAGTGGTTTCGTGAAAATCGCAGAAATTTTTTTTTCAGAAACTCCGGGGTGTCTTGAGGTCGCGGTGCACCACGCGACAGTTGTATTCGAAATCTGAGTCACTCAGATCACACTAGTACCCAAGCATGCTTGAAACTCATTCAAATGCAAGTGCTTCTATCTGTTGTCTTGATTGTTTCCCACTCATTCCTTTTGGTTTGGGGAACATGTCAAAATCCCATGCCCAGAGAACTTCAGGTAGAGCTCGCGGAAATGCTCAGTGGACAAACCAGGCAGGGTAAGGATCAGTATTTCCACACTACTCAGAGAATTTTTATTTTCAGGGATGGATTTTTAGCCCAATTCAAGTTGAAGAAAAGTGGTTTCGTGAAAATCGCAGAAACATTTTTTTCAGAAACTCCGGGGTGCCTGGAGGTCGCGGTGCACCACACGACAGTTGTATTCCAAAACTGAGTCATTCAGATCACACGAGTACCCAAGTATGCTTGAAACTCATTCAAATGCAAGTGCTTCTATCTGTTGTCTTGATTGTTTCCCACTCATTCCTTTTGGTTTGGGGAACATGTCAAAATCCAATGCCCAGAGAACTTCAAGTAGAGTTCGCGGAAATGCTCAGTGGACACCCCAGGTAGGGTAAGGATCAGCATTTCCACACTACTCAGAGAATATTTATTTTCAGGGATGGATTTTTAGCCCAATTCAAGTTGATGAAAAGTGGTTTAGTGAAAATCGCTGAAAATTTTTTTTCAGAAACTCCGGGGGGCCTAGAGGTCGCGGTGCACCACGCGACAGTTGTATTCCAAAACTGAGTCACTCAGATCACATGAGTACCCAAGCATGCTTGAAACTCATTCAAATGCAAGTGCTTCTATCTGTTGTCTTGATTGTTTCCCACTCATTCCTTTTGGTTTGGGGAACATGTCAAAATCCCATACCCAGAGAACTTCAGGTAGAGCTCGCGGAAATGCTCACTGGACAACCCAGGCAGGGTAAGGATCAGTATTTCCACACTACTCAGAGAATTTTTATTTTCAGGGATGGATTTGTAGCCCAATTCAAGTTGAAGAAAAGTGGTTTCGTGAAAATCGCAGAAAAATTTTTTTCAGAAACTCCGGGGTGCCTGGAGGTCGCGGTGCACCACGCGACACTTGTATTCGAAAACTGAGTCACTCAGATCACACGAGTACCCAAGCATGCTTGAAACTCATTCAAATGCAAGTGCTTCTATCTGTTGTCTTGATTGTTTCCCACTCATTCCTTTTGGTTTGGGGAACATGTCAAAATCCAATGCCCAGAGAACTTCAAGTAGAGTTCGCGGAAATGCTCAGTGGACACCCCAGGTAGGGTAAGGATCAGCATTTCCACACTACTCAGAGAATATTTATTTTCAGGGATGGATTTTTAGCCGAATTCTAGTTGATGAAAAGTGGTTTCGTGAAAATTGCAGAAAATTTTTTTTCAGAAACTCCGGGGTGCCTGGAGGTCGCGGTGCACCACGCGACAGTTGTATTCGAAAACTGAGTCACTCAGATCACACGAGTACCCAAGCATGCTTGAAACTCATTCAAATGCAAGTGCTTCTATCTGTTGTCTTGATTGTTTCCCACTCATTCCTTTTGGTTTGGGGAACATGTCAAAATCCCATGCCCAGAGAACTTCAGGTAGAGCTCGCGGAAATGCTCAGTGGACATCCCAGGCAGGGTAAGGATCAGCATTTCCACACTACTCAGAGAATATTTATTTTCAGGGATGGATTTTTAGCCCAATTCAAGTTGATGAAAAGTGGTTTAGTGAAAATCGCTGAAAATTTTTTTTCAAAAACTCCGGGGGGCCTGGAGGTCGCGGTGCACCACGCGACAGTTGTATTCCAAAACTGAGTCACTCAGATCACATGAGTACCCAAGCATGCTTGAAACTCATTCAAATGCAAGTGCTTCTATCTGTTGTCTTGATTGTTTCCCACTCATTCCTTTTGGTTTGGGGAACATGTCAAAATCCCATGCCCAGAGAACTTCAGGTAGAGCTCGCGGAAATGCTCAGTGGACAACCCAGGCAGGGTAAGGATCAGTATTTCCACACTACTCAGAGAATTTTTATTTTCAGGGTTGGATTTGTAGCCCAATTCAAGTTGAAGAAAAGTGGTTTCGTGAAAATCGCAGAAAAATTTTTTTCAGAAACTCCGGGGTGCCTGGAGGTCGCGGTGCACCACGCGACAGTTGTATTCGAGAACTGAGTCACTCAGATCACACGAGTACCCAAGCATGCTTGAAACTCATTCAAATGCAAGTGCTTCTATCTGTTGTCTTGATTGTTTCCCACTCATTCCTTTTGGTTTGGGGAACATGTCAAAATCCAATGCCCAGAGAACTTCAAGTAGAGTTCGCGGAAATGCTCAGTGGACACCCCAGGTAGGGTAAGGATCAGCATTTCCACACTACTCAGAGAATATTTATTTTCAGGGATGGATTTTTAGCCCAATTCTAGTTGATGAAAAGTGGTTTCGTGAAAATTGCAGAAAATTTTTTTTCAGAAACTCCGGGGTGCCTGGAAGTCACGGTGCACCACGCGACAGTTGTATTCCAAAACTGAGTCACTCAGATCACACGAGTACCCAAGCATGCTTGAAACTCATTCAAATGCAAGTGCTTCTATCTGTTGTCTTGATTGTTTCCCACTCATTCCTTTTGGTTTGGGGAACATGTCAAAATCCCATGCCCAGAGAACTTCAGGTAGAGCTCGCGGAAATGCTCAGTGGACAAACCAGGCATGGTAAGGATCAGTATTTCCACACTACTCAGAGAATTTTTATTTTCAGTGATGGCTTTTTAGCCCAATTCAAGTTGAAGAAAAATGGTTTAGTGAAAATCGCTGAAAATTTTTTTTCAAAAACTCCGGGGGGCCTGGAGGTCGCGGTGCACCACGCGACAGTTGTATTCCAAAACTGAGTCACTCAGATCACATGAGTACCCAATCATGCTTGAAACTCATTCAAATGCAAGTGCTTCTATCTGTTGTCTTGATTGTTTCCCACTCATTCCTTTTGGTTTGGGGAACATGTCAAAATCCAATGCCCAGAGAACTTCAAGTAGAGTTCGCGGAAATGCTCAGTGGACACCCCAGGTAGGGTAAGGATCAGCATTTCCACACTACTCAGAGAATATTTATTTTCAGGGATGGATTTTTAGCCCAATTCTAGTTAATGTAAAGTGGTTTCGTGAAAATTGCAGAAAATTTTTTTTCAGAAACTCCGTGGTGCCTGGAAGTCGCGGTGCACCACGCGACAGTTGTATTCCAAAACTGAGTCACTCAGATCACACGAGTACCCAAGCATGCTTGAAACTCATTCAAATGCAAGTGCTTCTATCTGTTGTCTTGATTGTTTCCCACTCATTCCTTTTGGTTTGGGGAATATGTCAAAATCCCATGCCCAGAGAACTTCAGGTAGAGCTCGCGGAAATGCTCAGTGGACAACCCAGGCAGGGTAAGGATCAGCATTTACACGCTACTCAGAGAATTTTTATTTTCAGGGATGGATTTTTAGCCCAATTCAAGTTGAAGAAAAGTGGTTTCGTGAAAATCGCAGAAATTTTTTTTTCAGAAACTCCGGGGTGCCTGGAGGTCGCGGTGCACCACGCGACAGTTGTATTCGAAAACTGAGTCACTCAGATCACACGAGTACCCAAGCATGCTTGAAACTGATTCAAATGCAAGTGCTTCTATCTGTTGTCTTGATTGTTTCCCACTCATTCCTTTTGGTTTGGGTAACATGTCAAAATCCCATGCCCAGAGAACTTCAGGTAGAGTTCGGGGAAATGCTCAGTGGACATCCCAGGCAGGGTAAGGATCAGCATTTCCACACTACTCAGAGAATATTTATTTTCAGGGATGGATTTTTAGCCCAATTCAAGTTGATGAAAAGTGGTTTCGTGAAAATTGCAGAACATTTTTTTTCAGAAACTCCGGGGTGCCTGGAGGTCGCGGTGCACCACGCGACAGTTGTATTCCAAAACTGAGTCACTCAGATCACACGAGTACCCAAGCATGCTTGAAACTCATTCAAATGCAAGTGCTACTATCTGTTGTCTTGATTGTTTCCCACTCATTCCTTTTGGTTTGGGGAACATGTCAAAATCCAATGCCCAGAGAACTTCAAGTAGAGTTCGCCGAAATGCTCAGTAGACACCCCAGGTAGGGTAAGGATCAGCATTTCCACACTACTCAGAGAATATTTATTTTCAGGGATGGATTTTTAGCCCAATTCTAGTTGATGAAAAGTGGTTTCGTGAAAAGTGCAGAAAATTTTTTTTCAGAAACTCCGGGGTGCCTGGAAGTCACGGTGCAACACGCGACAGTTGTATTCCAAAACTGAGTCACTCAGATCACACGAGTACCCAAGCATGCTTGAAACTCATTCAAATGCAAGTGCTTCTATCTGTTGTCTTGATTGTTTCCCACTCATTCCTTTTGGTTTGGGGAACATGTCAAAATCCAATGCCCAGAGAACTTCAAGTAGAGTTCGCGGAAATGCTCAGTGGACACCCCAGGTAGGGTAAGGATCAGCATTTCCACACTACTCAGAGAATATTTATTTTCAGGGATGGATTTTTAGCCCAATTCTAGTTAATGTAAAGTGGTTTCGTGTAAATTGCAGAAAATTTTTTTTCAGAAGCTCCGTGGTGCCTGGAAGTCGCGGTGCACCACGCGACAGTTGTATTCCAAAACTGAGTCACTCAGATCACACGAGTACCCAAGCATGCTTGAAACTCATTCAAATGCAAGTGCTTCTATCTGTTGTCTTGATTGTTTCCCACTCATTTCTTTTGGTTTGGGGAATATGTCAAAATCCCATGCCCAGAGAACTTCAGGTAGAGCTCGCGGAAATGCTCAGTGGACAACCCAGGCAGGGTAAGGATCAGCATTTACACGCTACTCAGAGAATTTTTATTTTCAGGGATGGATTTTTAGCCCAATTCAAGTTGAAGAAAAGTGGTTTCGTGAAAATCGCAGAAAATTTTTTTTTCGAAACTCCGGGGTGCCTGGAGGTCGCGGTGCACCATGCGACAGTTGTATTCGAAAACTGAGTCACTCAGATCACACGAGTACCCAAGCATGCTTGAAACTCATTCAAATGCAAGTGCTTCTATCTGTTGTCTTGATTGTTTCCCACTCATTCCTTTTGGTTTGGGTAACATGTCAAAATCCCATGCCCAGAGAACTTCAGGTAGAGTTCGGGGAAATGCTCAGTGGACATCCCAGGCAGGGTAAGGATCAGCATTTCCACACTACTCAGAGAATATTTATTTTCAGGGATGGATTTTTAGCCCAATTCAAGTTGATGAAAAGTGGTTTCGTGAAAATTGCAGAACATTTTTTTTCAGAAACTCCGGGGTGCCTGGAGGTCGCGGTGCACCACGCGACAGTTGTATTCCAAAACTGAGTCACTCAGATCACACGAGTACCCAAGCATGCTTGAAAGTCATTCAAATGCAAGTGCTTCTATCTGTTGTCTTGATTGTTTCCCACTCATTCCTTTTGGTTTGGGTAACATGTCAAAATCCCATGCCCAGAGAACTTCAGGTAGAGCTCGCGGAAATGCTCAGTGGACAAACCAGGCAGGGTAAGGATCAGTATTTCCACACTACTCAGAGAATTTTTATTTTCAGGGATGGATTTTTAGCCCAATTCAAGTTGAAGAAAAGTGGTTTCGTGAAAATCGCAGAAACATTTTTTTCAGAAACTCCGGGGTGCCTGGAGGTCGCGGTGCACCACGCGACAGTTGTATTCCAAAACTGAGTCACTCAGATCACACGAGTACCCAAGTATGCTTGAAACTCATTCAAATGCAAGTGCTTCTATCTGTTGTCTTGATTGTTTCCCACTCATTCCTTTTGGTTTGGGGAACATGTCAAAATCCAATGCCCAGAGAACTTCAAGTAGAGTTCGCGGAAATGCTCAGTGGACACCCCAGGTAGGGTAAGGATCAGCATTTCCACACTACTCAGAGAATATTTATTTTCAGGGATGGATTTTTAGCCCAATTCAAGTTGATGAAAAGTGGTTTAGTGAAAATCGCTGAAAATTTTTTTTCAAAAACTCCGGGGGGCCTGGAGGTCGCGGTGCACCACACGACAGTTGTATTCCAAAACTGAGTCACTCAGATCACATGAGTACCCAAGCATGCTTGAAACTCATTCAAATGCAAGTGCTTCTATCTGTTGTCTTGATTGTTTCCCACTCATTCCTTTTGGTTTGGGGAACATGTCAAAATCCCATGCCCAGAGAACTTCAGGTAGAGCTCGCGGAAATGCTCAGTGGACAACCCAGGCAGGGTAAGGATCAGTATTTCCACACTACTCAGAGAATTTTTATTTTCAGGGGTGGATTTGTAGCCCAATTCAAGTTGAAGAAAAGTGGTTTCGTGAAAATCGCAGAAAAATTTTTTTCAGAAACTCCGGGGTGCCTGGAGATCGCGATGCACCACGCGACAGTTGTATTCGAAAACTGAGTCACTCAGATCACACGAGTACCCAAGCATGCTTGAAACTCATTCAAATGCAAGTGCTTCTATCTGTTGTCTTGATTGTTTCCCACTCATTCCTTTTGGTTTGGGGAACATGTCAAAATCCAATGCCCAGAGAACTTCAAGTAGTGTTCGCGGAAATGCTCAGTGGACACCCCAGGTAGGGTAAGGATCAGCATTTCCACACTACTCAGAGAATATTTATTTTCAGGGATGGATTTTTAGCCCAATTCTAGTTAATGTAAAGTGGTTTCGTGAAAATTGCAGAAAATGTTTTTTCAGAAACTCCGTGGTGCCTGGAAGTCGCGGTGCACCACGCGACAGTTGTATTCCAAAACTGAGTCACTCAGATCACACGAGTACCCAAGCATGCTTGAAACTCATTCAAATGCAAGTGCTTCTATCTGTTGTCTTGATTGTTTCCCACTCATTCCTTTTGGTTTGGGGAATATGTCAAAATCCCATGCCCAGAGAACTTCAGGTAGAGCTCGCGGAAATGCTCAGTGGACAAACCAGGCAGGGTAAGGATCAGTATTTCCACACTACTCAGAGAATTTTTATTTTCAGTGATGGATTTTTAGCCCAATTCAAGTTGAAGAAAAGTGGTTTCGTGAAAATCGCAGAAAATTTTTTTTCAGAAACTCCGGGGTGCCTGGAGGTCGCGGTGCACCACGCGACAGTTGTATTCGAAAACTGAGTCACTCAGATCACACGAGTACCCAAGCATGCTTGAAACTCATTCAAATGCAAGTGCTTCTATCTGTTGTCTTGATTGTTTCCCACTCATTCCTTTTGGTTTGGGGAACATGTCAAAATCCCATGCCCAGAGAACTTCAGGTAGAGCTCGCGGAAATGCTCAGTGGACAACCCAGGCAGGGTAAGGATCAGTATTTCCACACTACTCAGAGAATTTTTATTTTCAGGGATGGATTTGTAGCCCAATTCAAGTTGAAGAAAAGTGGTTTCGTGAAAATCGCAGAAAAATTTTTTTCAGAAACTCCGGGGTGCCTGGAGGTCGCGGTGCACCACGCGACAGTTGTATTCCAAAACTGAGTCACTCAGATCACACGAGTACCCAAGCATGCTTGAAACTCATTCAAATGCAAGTGCTTCTATCTGTTGTCTTGATTGTTTCCCACTCATTCCTTTTGGTTTGGGTAACATGTCAAAATCCCATGCCCAGAGAACTTCAAGTAGAGTAAGCGGAAATACTCAGTGGACACCCCAGGTAGGGTAAGGATCAGCATTTCCACACTACTCAGAGAATTTTTATTTTCAGGGATGGATTTTTAGCCCAATTCAAGTTGAAGAAAAGTGGTTTCGTGAAAATCGCAGAAAATTTTTTTTCAGAAACTCCGGGGTGCCTGGAGGTCGCGGTGCACCACGCGACAGTTGTATTCGAAAACTGAGTCACTCAGATCACACTAGTACCCAAGCATGCTTGAAACTCATTCAAATGCAAGTGCTTCTATCTGTTGTCTTGATTGTTTCCCACTCATTCCTTTTGGTTTGGGGAACATGTCAAAATCCCATGCCCAGAGAACTTCAGGTAGAGCTCGCGGAAATGCTCAGTGGACAAACCAGGCAGGGTAAGGATCAGTATTTCCACACTACTCAGAGAATTTTTATTTTCAGGGATGGATTTTTAGCCCAATTCAAGTTGAAGAAAAGTGGTTTCGTGAAAATCGCAGAAACATTTTTTTCTGAAACTCCGGGGTGCCTGGAGGTCGCGGTGCACCACGCGACAGTTGTATTCCAAAACTGAGTCACTCAGATCACACGAGTACCCAAGTATGCTTGAAACTCATTCAAATGCAAGTGCTTCTATCTGTTGTCTTGATTGTTTCCCACTCATTCCTTTTGGTTTGGGGAACATGTCAAAATCCAATGCCCAGAGAACTTCAAGTAGAGTTCGCGGAAATGCTCAGTGGACACCCCAGGTACGGTAAGGATCAGCATTTCCACACTACTCAGAGAATATTTATTTTCAGGGATGGATTTTTAGCCCAATTCAAGTTGATGAAAAGTGGTTTAGTGAAAATCGCTGAAAATTTTTTTTCAAAAACTCCGGGGGGCCTGGAGGTCGCGGTGCACCACACGACAGTTGTATTCCAAAACTGAGTCACTCAGATCACATGAGTACCCAAGCATGCTTGAAACTCATTCAAATGCAAGTGCTTCTATCTGTTGTCTTGATTGTTTCCCACTCATTCCTTTTGGTTTGGGGAACATGTCAAAATCCCATGCCCAGAGAACTTCAGGTAGAGCTCGCGGAAATGCTCAGTGGACAACCCAGGCAGGGTAAGGATCAGTATTTCCACACTACTCAGAGAATTTTTATTTTCAGGGATGGATTTGTAGCCCAATTCAAGTTGAAGAAAAGTGGTTTCGTGAAAATCGCAGAAAAATTTTTTTCAGAAACTCCGGGGTGCCTGGAGGTCGCGATGCACCACGCGACAGTTGTATTCGAAAACTGAGTCACTCAGATCACACGAGTACCCAAGCATGCTTGAAACTCATTCAAATGCAAGTGCTTCTATCTGTTGTCTTGATTGTTTCCCACTCATTCCTTTTGGTTTGGGGAACATGTCAAAATCCAATGCCCAGAGAACTTCAAGTAGAGTTCGCGGAAATGCTCAGTGGACACCCCAGGTAGGGTAAGGATCAGCATTTCCACACTACTCAGAGAATATTTATTTTCAGGGATGGATTTTTAGCCCAATTCTAGTTAATGTAAAGTGGTTTCGTGAAAATTGCAGAAAATGTTTTTTCAGAAACTCCGTGGTGCCTGGAAGTCGCGGTGCACCACGCGACAGTTGTATTCCAAAACTGAGTCACTCAGATCACACGAGTACCCAAGCATGCTTGAAACTCATTCAAATGCAAGTGCTTCTATCTGTTGTCTTGATTGTTTCCCACTCATTCCTTTTGGTTTGGGGAATATGTCAAAATCCCATGCCCAGAGAACTTCAGGTAGAGCTCGCGGAAATGCTCAGTGGACAAACCAGGCAGGGTAAGGATCAGTATTTCCACACTACTCAGAGAATTTTTATTTTCAGTGATGGATTTTTAGCCCAATTCAAGTTGAAGAAAAGTGGTTTCGTGAAAATCGCAGAAAATTTTTTTTCAGAAACTCCGGGGTGCCTGGAGGTCGCGGTGCACCACGCGACAGTTGTATTAGAAAACTGAGTCACTCAGATCACACGAGTACCCAAGCATGCTTGAAACTCATTCAAATGCAAGTGCTTCTATCTGTTGTCTTGATTGTTTCCCACTCATTCCTTTTGGTTTGGGGAACATGTCAAAATCCCATGCCCAGAGAACTTCAGGTAGAGCTCGCGGAAATGCTCAGTGGACAACCCAGGCAGGGTAAGGATCAGCATTTACACGCTACTCAGAGAATTTTTATTTTCAGGGATGGATTTTTAGCCCAATTCAAGTTGAAGAAAAGTGGTTTCGTGAAAATCGCAGAAAATTTTTTTTCAGAAACTCCGGGGTGCCTGGAGGTCGCGGTGCACCACGCGACAGTTGTATTCGAAAACTGAGTCACTCAGATCACACGAGTACCCAAGCATGCTTGAAACTCATTTAAATGCAAGTGCTTCTATCTGTTGTCTTGATTGTTTCCCACTCATTCCTTTTGGTTTGGGGAACATGTCAAAATCCCATGCCCAGAGAACTTCAGGTAGAGCTCGCGGAAATGCTCAGTGGACAACCCAGGCAGGGTAAGGATCAGTATTTCCACACTACTCAGAGAATTTTTATTTTCAGGGATGGATTTGTAGCCCAATTCAAGTTGAAGAAAAGTGGTTTCGTGAAAATCGCAGAAAAATTTTTTTCAGAAACTCCGGGGTGCCTGGAGGTCGCGGTGCACCACGCGACAGTTGTATTCCAAAACTGAGTCACTCAGATCACACGAGTACCCAAGCATGCTTGAAATTCATTCAAATGCAAGTGCTTCTATCTGTTGTCTTGATTGTTTCCCACTCATTCCTTTTGGTTTGGGGAACATGTCAAAATCCCATGCCCAGAGAACTTCAGGTAGAGCTCGCGGAAATGCTCAGTGGACATCCCAGGCAGGGTAAGGATCAGCATTTCCACACTACTCAGAGAATATTTATTTTCAGTGATGGATTTTTAGCCCAATTCAAGTTGATGAAAAGTGGTTTAGTGAAAATCGCTGAAAATTTTTTTTCAAAAACTCCGGGGGGCCTGGAGGTCGCGGTGCACCACGCGACAGTTGTATTCCAAAACTGAGTCACTCAGATCACATGAGTACCCAAGCATGCTTGAAACTCATTCAAATGCAAGTGCTTCTATCTGTTGTCTTGATTGTTTCCCACTCATTCCTTTTGGTTTGGGGAACATGTCAAAATCCCATGCCCAGAGAACTTCAGGTAGAGCTCGCGGAAATGCTCAGTGGACAAACCAGGCAGGGTAAGGATCAGTATTTCCACACTACTCAGAGAATTTTTATTTTCAGGGTTGGATTTGTAGCCCAATTCAAGTTGAAGAAAAGTGGTTTCGTGAAAATCGCAGAAAATTTTTTTTCAGAAACTCCGGGGTGCCTGGAGGTCGCGGTGCACCACGCGACAGTTGTATTCGAGAACTGAGTCACTCAGATCACACGAGTACCCAAGCATGCTTGAAACTCATTCAAATGCAAGTGCTTCTATCTGTTGTCTTGATTGTTTCCCACTCATTCCTTTTGGTTTGGGGAACATGTCAAAATCCAATGCCCAGAGAACTTCAAGTAGAGTTCGCGGAAATGCTCAGTGGACACCCCAGGTAGGGTAAGGATCAGCATTTCCACACTACTCAGAGAATATTTATTTTCAGGGATGGATTTTTAGCCCAATTCTAGTTGATGAAAAGTGGTTTCGTGAAAATTGCAGAAAATTTTTTTTCAGAAACTCCGGGGTGCCTGGAAGTCACGGTGCACCACGCGACAGTTGTATTCCAAAACTGAGTCACTCAGATCACACGAGTTCCCAAGCATGCTTGAAACTCATTCAAATGCAAGTGCTTCTATCTGTTGTCTTGATTGTTTCCCACTCATTCCTTTTGGTTTGGGGAACATGTCAAAATCCCATGCCCAGAGAACTTCAGGTAGAGCTCGCGGAAATGCTCAGTGGACAAACCAGGCATGGTAAGGATCAGTATTTCCACACTACTCAGAGAATTTTTATTTTCAGGGATGGATTTTTAGCCCAATTCAAGTTGAAGAAAAGTGGTTTAGTGAAAATCGCTGAAAATTTTTTTTCAAAAACTCCGGGGGGCCTGGAGGTCGCGGTGCACCACGCGACAGTTGTATTCCAAAACTGAGTCACTCAGATCACATGAGTACCCAATCATGCTTGAAACTCATTCAAATGCAAGTGCTTCTATCTGTTGTCTTGATTGTTTCCCACTCATTCCTTTTGGTTTGGGGAACATGTCAAAATCCCATGCCCAGAGAACTTCAGGTAGAGCTCGCGGAAATGCTCAGTGGACAACCCAGGCAGGGTAAGGATCAGCATTTACACGCTACTCAGAGAATTTTTATTTTCAGGGATGGATTTTTAGCCCAATTCAAGTTGATGAAAAGTGGTTTCGTGAAAATTGTAGAAAAATTTTTTTCAGAAACTCCGGGGTGCCTGGAGGTCGCGGTGCACCACGCGACAGTTGTATTCCAAAACTGAGTCACTCAGATCACACGAGTACCCAAGCATGCTTGAAACTCATTCAAATGCAAGTGCTACTATCTGTTGTCTTGATTGTTTCCCACTCATTCCTTTTGGTTTGGGGAACATGTCAAAATCCAATGCCCAGAGAACTTCAAGTAGAGTTCGCCGAAATGCTCAGTGGACACCCCAGGTAGGGTAAGGATCAGCATTTCCACACTACTCAGAGAATATTTATTTTCAGGGATGGATTTTTAGCCCAATTCAAGTTGAAGAAAAGTGGTTTCGTGAAAATCGCAGAAAATTTTATTTCAGAAACTCCGGGGTGCCTGGAGGTCGCGGTGCACCACGCGACAGTTGTATTCCAAAACTGAGTCACTCAGATCACACGAGTACCCAAGCATGCTTGAAACTCATTCAAATGCAAGTGCTTCTATCTGTTGTCTTGATTGTTTCCCACTCATTCCTTTTGGTTTGGGGAACATGTCAAAATCCCATGCCCAGAGAACTTCAGGTAGAGCTCGCGGAAATGCTCAGTGGACAAACCAGGCAGGGTAAGGATCAGTATTTCCACACTACTCAGAGAATTTTTATTTTCAGGGATGGATTTTTAGCCCAATTCAAGTTGATGAAAAGTGGTTTAGTGAAAATCGCTGAAAATTTTTTTTCAAAAACTCCGGGGGGCCTGGAGGTCGCGGTGCACCACACGACAGTTGTATTCCAAAACTGAGTCACTCAGATCACATGAGTACCCAAGCATGCTTGAAACTCATTCAAATGCAAGTGCTTCTATCTGTTGTCTTGATTGTTTCCCACTCATTCCTTTTGGTTTGGGGAACATGTCAAAATCCCATGCCCAGAGAACTTCAGGTAGAGCTCGCGGAAATGCTCAGTGGACAACCCAGGCAGGGTAAGGATCAGTATTTCCACACTACTCAGAGAATTTTTATTTTCAGGGATGGATTTGTAGCCCAATTCAAGATGAAGAAAAGTGGTTTCGTGAAAATCGCAGAAAAATTTTTTTCAGAAACTCCGGGGTGCCTGGAGGTCGCGATGCACCACGCGACAGATGTATTCGAAAACTGAGTCACTCAGATCACACGAGTACCCAAGCATGCTTGAAACTCATTTAAATGCAAGTGCTTCTATCTGTTGTCTTGATTGTTTCCCACTCATTCCTTTTGGTTTGGGTAACATGTCAAAATCCCATGCCCAGAGAACTTCAAGTAGAGTTCGCGGAAATACTCAGTGGACACCCCAGGTAGGGTAAGGATCAGCATTTCCACACTACTCAGAGAATTTTTATTTTCAGGGATGGATTTTTAGCCCAATTCAAGTTGAAGAAAAGTGGTTTCGTGAAAATCGCAGAAAATTTTTTTTCAGAAACTCCGGGGTGCCTGGAGGTCGCGGTGCACCACGCGACAGTTGTATTCCAAAACTGAGTCACTCAGATCACACGAGTACCCAAGCATGCTTGAAACTCATTCAAATGCAAGTGCTTCTATCTGTTGTCTTGATTGTTTCCCACTCATTCCTTTTGGTTTGGGGAACATGTCAAAATCCCATGCCCAGAGAACTTCAGGTAGAGCTCGCGGAAATGCTCAGTGGACAACCCAGGCAGGGTAAGGATCAGCATTTCCACACTACTCAGAGAATATTTATTTTCAGGGATGGATTTTTAGCCCATTTCAAGTTGATGAAAAGTGGTTTCGTGAAAATTGCAGAAAATTTTTTTTCAGAAACTCCGGGGTGCCTTGAGGTCGCGATGCACCACGCGACAGTTGTATTCCAAAACTGAGTCGCTCAGATCACACGAGTACCCAAGCATTCTTGAAACTCATTCAAATGCAAGTGCTTCTATCTGTTGTCTTGATTGTTTCCCACTCATTCCTTTTGGTTTGGGTAACATG
This sequence comes from Atractosteus spatula, assembly GCF_055471065.1. Classification (NCBI taxonomy): domain Eukaryota; kingdom Metazoa; phylum Chordata; class Actinopteri; order Semionotiformes; family Lepisosteidae; genus Atractosteus; species Atractosteus spatula. The sequence goes on from NC_142711.1 coordinate 247,652, forward strand.
TCAAAATCCCATGCCCAGAGAACTTCAAGTAGAGTTCGCGGAAATATCAGTGGACACCCCAGGTAGGGTAAGGATCAGCATTTCCACACTACTCAGAGAATATTTATTTTCAGGGATGGATTTTTAGCCCAATTCAAGTTGAAGAAAAGTGGTTTCGTGAAAATCGCAGAAAATTTTTTTTCAAAAACTCCGGGGTGCCTGGAGGTCGCGGTGCACCACGCGACAGTTGTATTCCAAAACTGAGTCACTCAGATCACACGAGTACCCAAGTATGCTTGAAACTCATTCAAATGCAAGTGCTTCTATCTGTTGTCTTGATTGTTTCCCACTCATTCCTTTTGGTTTGGGGAACATGTCAAAATCCAATGCCCAGAGAACTTCAAGTAGAGTTCGCGGAAATGCTCAGTGGACACCCCACGTAGGGTAAGGATCAGCATTTCCACACTACTCAGAGAATATTTATTTTCAGGGATGGATTTTTAGCCCAATTCAAGTTGATGAAAAGTGGTTTCGTGAAAATCGCTGAAAATTTTTTTTCAAAAACTCCGGGGGGCCTGGAGGTCGCGATGCACCACGCGACAGATGTATTCGAAAACTGAGTCACTCAGATCACACGAGTACCCAAGCATGCTTGAAACTCATTTAAATGCAAGTGCTTCTATCTGTTGTCTTGATTGTTTCCCACTCATTCCTTTTGGTTTGGGGAACATGTCAAAATCCCATGCCCAGAGAACTTCAGGTAGAGCTCGCGGAAATGCTCAGTGGACAACCCAGGCAGGGTAAGGATCAGCATTTCCACACTACTCAGAGAATATTTATTTTCAGGGATGGATTTTTAGCCCATTTCAAGTTGATGAAAAGTGGTTTCGTGAAAATTGCAGAAAATTTTTTTTCAGAAACTCCGGGGTGCCTTGAGGTCGCGATGCACCACGCGACAGTTGTATTCCAAAACTGAGTCGCTCAGATCACACGAGTACCCAAGCATTCTTGAAACTCATTCAAATGCAAGTGCTTCTATCTGTTGTCTTGATTGTTTCCCACTCATTCCTTTTGGTTTGGGTAACATGTCAAAATCCCATGCCCAGAGAACTTCAAGTAGAGTTCGCGGAAATATCAGTGGACACCCCAGGTAGGGTAAGGATCAGCATTTCCACACTACTCAGAGAATATTTATTTTCAGGGATGGATTTTTAGCCCAATTCAAGTTGAAGAAAAGTGGTTTCGTGAAAATCGCAGAAAATTTTTTTTCAAAAACTCCGGGGTGCCTCGAGGTCGCGGTGCACCACGCGACAGTTGTATTCCAAAACTGAGTCACTCAGATCACACGAGTACCCAAGTATGCTTGAAACTCATTCAAATGCAAGTGCTTCTATCTGTTGTCTTGATTGTTTCCCACTCATTCCTTTTGGTTTGGGGAACATGTCAAAATCCAATGCCCAGAGAACTTCAAGTAGAGTTCGCGGAAATGCTCAGTGGACACCCCACGTAGGGTAAGGATCAGCATTTCCACACTACTCAGAGAATATTTATTTTCAGGGATGGATTTTTAGCCCAATTCAAGTTGATGAAAAGTGGTTTAGTGAAAATCGCTGAAAATTTTTTTTCAAAAACTCCGGGGGGCCTGGAGGTCGCGGTGCACCACACGACAGTTGTATTCCAAAACTGAGTCACTCAGATCACATGAGTACCCAAGCATGCTTGAAACTCATTCAAATGCAAGTGCTTCTATCTGTTGTCTTGATTGTTTCCCACTCATTCCTTCTGGTTTGGGGAACATGTCAAAATCCCATGCCCAGAGAACTTCAGGTAGAGCTCGCGGAAATGCTCAGAGGACAACCCAGGCAGGTTAAGGATCAGTATTTCCACACTACTCAGAGAATTTTTATTTTCAGGGATGGATTTGTAGCCCAATTCAAGTTGAAGAAAAGTGGTGTCGTGAAAATCGCAGAAATATTTTTTTCAGAAACTCCGGGGTGCCTGGAGGTCGCGGTGCACCACGCGACAGTTGTATTCCAAAACTGAGTCACTCAGATCACACGAGTACCCAAGCATGCTTGAAACTCATTCAAATGCAAGTGCTTCTATCTGTTGTCTTGATTGTTTCCCACTCATTCCTTTTGGTTTGGGGAACATGTCAAAATCCCATGCCCAGAGAACTTCAGGTAGACCTCGCGGAAATGCTCAGTGGACAACCCAGGCAAGGTAAGGATCAGCATTTACACGCTACTCAGAGAATTTTTATTTTCAGGGATGGATTTTTAGCCCAATTCAAGTTGAAGAAAAGTGGTTTCGTGAAAATCGCAGAAAATTTTTTTTCAGAAACTCCGGGGTGCCTGGAGGTCGCGGTGCACCACGCGACAGTTGTATTCCAAAACTGAGTCACTCAGATCACACGAGTACCCAAGCATGCTTGAAACTCATTCAAATGCAAGTGCTTCTATCTGTTGTCTTGATTGTTTCCCACTCATTCCTTTTGGTTTGGGTAACATGTCAAAATCCCATGCCCAGAGAACTTCAGGTAGAGTTCGGGGAAATGCTCAGTGGACAACCCAGGCAGGGTAAGGATCAGAATTTACACACTACTTAGAGAATTTTTATTTTCAGGGATGGATTTTTAGCCCAATTCAAGTTGAAGAAAAGTGGTTTCGTGAAAATCGCAGAAAATTTTTTTTCAGAAACTCCGGGGTGCCTGGAGGTCGCGGTGCACCACGCGACAGTTGTATTCCAAAACTGAGTCACACAGATCACACGAGTACCCAAGCATGCTTGAAACTCATTCAAAGGCAAGTGCTTCTATCTGTTGTCTTGATTGTTTCCCACTCATTCCTTTTGGTTTGGGTAACATGTCAAAATCCCATGCCCAGAGAACTTCAAGTAGAGTTCGCGGAAATACTCAGTGGACACCCCAGGTAGGGTAAGGATCAGCATTTCCACACTACTCAGAGAATATTTATTTTCAGGGATGGATTTTTAGCCCAATTCAAGTTGAAGAAAAGTGGTTTCGTGAAAATCGCAGAAAATTGTTTTTCAGAAACTCCGGGGTGCCTGGAGGTCGCGGTGCACCACGCGACAGTTGAATTCCAAAACTGAGTCACTCAGATCACACGAGTACCCAAGCATGCTTGAAACTCATTCAAATGCAAGTGCTTCTATCTGTTGTCTTGACTGTTTCCCACTCATTCCTTTTGGTTTGGGGAACATGTCAAAATCCCATGCCCAGAGAACTTCAGGTAGAGCTCGCGGAAATCCTCAGTGGACAACCCAGGCAGGGTAAGGATCAGCATTTCCACACTACTCAGAGAATATTTATTTTCAGGGATGGATTTTTAGCCCAATTCAAGTTGATGAAAAGTGGTTTCGTGAAAATTGCAGAAAATTTTTTTTCAGAAACTCCGGGGTGCCTTGAGGTCGCGATGCACCACGCGACAGTTGTATTTTAAAACTGAGTCACTCAGATCACACGAGTACCCAAGCATGCTTGAAACTCATTCAAATGCAAGTGCCTCTATCTGTTTTCTTGAGTTTTTCCCACTCATTCCTTTTGGTTTGGGGAACATGTCAAAATCCCATGCCCAGAGAACTTCAAGTAGAGTTCGCGAAAATATCAGTGGACACCCCAGGTAGGGTAAGGATCAGCATTTCCACACTACTCAGAGAATATTTATTTTCAGGGATGGATTTTTAGCCCAATTCAAGTTGAAGAAAAGTGGTTTCGTGAAAATCGCAGAAAATTTTTTTTCAGAAACTCCGGGGTGCCTGGAGGTCGCGGTGCACCACGCGACAGTTGTATTCGAAAACTGAGTCACTCAGATCACACTAGTACCCAAGCATGCTTGAAACTCATTCAAATGCAAGTGCTTCTATCTGTTGTCTTGATTGTTTCCCACTCATTCCTTTTGGTTTGGGGAACATGTCAAAATCCAATGCCCAGAGAACTTCAAGTAGAGTTCGCGGAAATGCTCAGTGGACACCCCAGGTAGGGTAAGGATCAGCATTTCCACACTACTCAGAGAATATTTATTTTCAGGGATGGATTGTTAGCCCAATTCAAGTTGATGAAAAGTGGTTTAGTGAAAATCGCTGAAAATTTTTTTTCAAAAACTCCGGGGGGCCTGGAGGTCGCGGTGCACCACGCGACAGTTGTATTCCAAAACTGAGTCACTCAGATCACATGAGTACCCAAGCATGCTTGAAACTCATTCAAATGCAAGTGCTTCTATCTGTTGTCTTGATTGTTTCCCACTCATTCCTTTTGGTTTGGTTAACATGTCAAAATCCCATGCCCAGAGAACTTCAGGTAGAGCTCGCAGAAATGCTCAGTGGACAACCCAGGCAGGGTAAGGATCAGTATTTCCACACTACTCAGAGAATTTTTATTTTCAGGGATGGATTTGTAGCCCAATTCAAGTTGAAGAAAAGTGGTTTCGTGAAAATCGCAGAAAAATTTTTTCAGAAACTCCGGGGCGCCTGGAGGTCGCGGTGCACAACGCGACAGTTGTATTCGAAAACTGAGTCACTCAGATCACACGAGTACCCAAGCATGCTTGAAACTCATTCAAATGCAAGTGCTTCTATCTGTTGTCTTGATTGTTTCCCACTCATTCCTTTTGGTTTGGGGAACATGTCAAAATCCAATGCCCAGAGAACTTCAAGTAGAGTTCGCGGAAATGCTCAGTGGACACCCCAGGTAGGGTAAGGATCAGCATTTCCACACTACTCAGAGAATATTTATTTTCAGGGATGGATTTTTAGCCCAATTCTAGTTGATGAAAAGTGGTTTCGTGAAAATTGCAGAAAATTTTTTTTCAGAAACTCCGGGGTGCCTGGAAGTCACGGTGCACCACGCGACAGTTGTATTCCAAAACTGAGTCACTCAGATCACACGAGTACCCAAGCATGCTTGAAACTCATTCAAATGCAAGTGCTTCTATCTGTTGTCTTGATTGTTTCCCACTCATTCCTTTTGGTTTGGGGAACATGTCAAAATCCCATGCCCAGAGAACTTCAGGTAGAGCTCGCGGAAAAGCTCAGTGGACAAACCAGGCATGGTAAGGATCAGTATTTCCACACTACTCAGAGAATTTTTATTTTCAGTGATGGATTTTTAGCCCAATTCAAGTTGAAGAAAAGTGGTTTCGTGAAAATCGCAGAAAATTTTTTTTCAGAAACTCCGGGGTGCCTGGAGGTCGCGGTGCACCACGCGACAGTTGTATTCCAAAACTGAGTCACTCAGATCACACGAGTACCCAAGCATGCTTGAAACTCATTCAAATGCAAGTGCTTCTATCTGTTGTCTTGATTGTTTCCCACTCATTCCTTTTGGTTTGGGGAACATGTCAAAATCCCATGCCCAGAGAACTTCAGGTAGAGCTCGCGGAAATGCTCAGTGGACAACCCAGGCAGGGTAAGGATCAGCATTTACACGCTACTCAGAGAATTTTTATTTTCAGGGATGGATTTTTAGCCCAATTCAAGTTGAAGAAAAGTGGTTTCGTGAAAATCGCAGAAAATTTTTTTTCAGAAACTCCGGGGTTCCTGGAGGTCGCGGTGCACCACGCGACACTTGTATTCCAAAACTGAGTCACTCAGATCACACGAGTACCCAAGCATGCTTGAAACTCATTCAAATGCAAGTGCTTCTATCTGTTGTCTTGATTGTTTCGCACTCATTCCTTTTGGTTTGGGGAACATGTCAAAATCCCATGCCCAGAGAACTTCAGGTAGAGTTCGGGGAAATGCTCAGTGGACAACCCAGGCAGGGTAAGGATCAGCATTTACACACTACTTAGAGAATTTTTATTTTCAGGGATGGATTTTTAGCCCAATTCAAGTTGAAGAAAAGTGGTTTCGTGAAAATCGCAGAAAATTTTTTTTCAGAAACTCCGGGGTGCCTGGAGGTCGCGGTGCACCACGCGACAGTTGTATTCCAAAACTGAGTCACTCAGATCACACGAGTACCCAAGCATGCTTGAAACTCATTCAAAGGCAAGTGCTTCTATCTGTTGTCTTGATTGTTTCCCACTCATTCCTTTTGGTTTGGGGAACATGTCAAAATCCCATGCCCAGAGAACTTCTGGTAGAGCTCGCGGAAATGCTCAGTGGACATCCCAGGCAGGGTAAGGATCAGCATTTCCACACTACTCAGAGAATATTTATTTTCAGGGATGGATTTTTAGCCCAATTCAAGTTGATGAAAAGTGGTTTCGTGAAAATTGCAGAAAATTTTTTTTCAGAAACTCCGGGGTGCCTTGAGGTCGCGATGCACCACGCGACAGTTGTATTCCAAAACTGAGTCGCTCAGATCACACGAGTACCCAAGCATGCTTGAAACTCATTCAAATGCAAGTGCTTATATCTGTTGTCTTGATTGTTTCCCACTCATTCCTTTTGGTTTGGGTAACATGTCAAAATCCCATGCCCAGAGAACTTCAAGTAGAGTTCGCGAAAATATCAGTGGACACCCCAGGTAGGGTAAGGATCAGCATTTCCACACTACTCAGAGAATATTTATTTTCAGGGATGGATTTTTAGCCCAATTCAAGTTGAAGAAAAGTGGTTTCGTGAAAATCGCAGAAAATTTTTTTTCAGAAACTCCGGGTTGCCTGGAGGTCGCGGTGCACCACGCGACAGTTGTATTCCAAAACTGAGTCACTCAGATCACACGAGTACCCAAGCATGCTTGAAACTCATTCAAAGGCAAGTGCTTCTATAAGTTGTCTTGATTGTTTCCCACTCATTCCTTTTGGTTTGGGTAACATGTCAAAATCCCATGCCCAGAGAACTTCAAGTAGAGTTCGCGGAAATACTCAGTGGACACCCCAGGTAGGGTAAGGATCAGCATTTCCACACTACTCAGAGAATATTTATTTTCAGGGATGGATTTTTAGCCCAATTCAAGTTGAAGAAAAGTGGTTTCGTGAAAATCGCAGAACATTTTTTTTCAGAAACTCCGGGGTGCCTGGAGGTCGCGGTGCACCACGCGACAGTTGTATTCCAAAACTGAGTCACTCAGATCACACGAGTACCCAAGCATGCTTGAAACTCATTCAAATGCAAGTGCTTCTATCTGTTGTCTTGATTGTTTCCCACTCATTCCTTTTGGTTTGGGGAACATGTCAAAATCCCATGCCCAGAGAACTTCAGGTAGAGCTCGCGGAAATGCTCAGTGGACAACCCAGGCAGGGTAAGGATCAGCATTTCCACACTACTCAGAGAATATTTATTTTCAGGGATGGATTTTTAGCCCAATTCAAGTTGATGAAAAGTGGTTTCGTGAAAATTGCAGAAAATTTTTTTTCAGAAACTCCGGGGTGCCTTGAGGTCGCGATGCACCACGCGACAGTTGTATTCCAAAACTGAGTCACTCAGATCACACGAGTACCCAAGCATGCTTGAAACTCATTCAAATGCAAGTGCTTCTATCTGTTGTCTTGATTGTTTCCCACTCATTCCTTTTGGTTTGGGGAACATGTCAAAATCCCATGCCCAGAGAACTTCAGGTAGAGCTCGCGGAAATGCTCAGTGGACAACCCAGGCAGGGTAAGGATCAGCATTTCCACACTACTCAGAGAATATTTATTTTCAGGGATGGATTTTTAGCCCAATTCAAGTTGATGAAAAGTGGTTTCGTGAAAATTGCAGAAAATTTTTTTTCATTAACTCCGGGGTGCCTGGTGGTCGCGGTGCACCACGCGACAGTTGTATTCCAAAACTGAGTCATTCAGATCACACGAGTACCCAAGCATGCTTGAAACTCATTCAAATGCAAGTGCTTCTATCTGTTGTCTTGATTGTTTCCCACTCATTCCTTTTGGTTTGGGGAACATGTCAAAATCCCATGCCCAGAGAACTTCAGGTAGAGCTCGCAGAAATGCTCAGTGGACAACCCAGGCAAGGTAAGGATCAGTATTTCCACACTACTCAGAGAATTTTTATTTTCAGGGATGGATTTTTAGCCCAATTCAAGTTGAAGAAAAGTGGTTTCGTGAAAATCGCAGAAAAATTTTTTTCAGAAACTCCGGGGTGCCTGGAGGTCGCGGTGCACCACGCGACAGTTGTATTCCAAAACTGAGTCACTCAGATCACACGAGTACCCAAGTATGCTTGAAACTCATTCAAATGCAAGTGCTTCTATCTGTTGTCTTGATTGTTTCCCACTCATTCCTTTTGGTTTGGGGAACATGTCAAAATCCAATGCCCAGAGAACTTCAAGTAGAGTTCGCGGAAATGCTCAGTGGACACCCCAGGTAGGGTAAGAATCAGCATTTCCACACTACTCAGAGAATATTTATTTTCAGGGATGGATTTTTAGCCCAATTCAAGTTGATGAAAAGTGGTTTCGTGAAAATCGTTGAAAATTTTTTTTCAGAAACTCCGGGGTGCCTGGAGGTCGCGGTGCACCACGCGACAGTTGTATTCCAAAACTGAGTCATTCAGATCACACGAGTACCCAAGCATGCTTGAAACTCATTCAAATGCAAGTGCTTCTATCTGTTGTCTTGATTGTTTCCCACTCATTCCTTTTGGTTTGGGGAACATGTCAAAATCCCATGCCCAGAGAACTTCAGGTAGAGCTCGCGGAAATGCTCAGTGGACAACCCAGGCAGGGTAAGGATCAGTATTTCCACACTACTCAGAGAATTTTTATTTTCAGGGATGGATTTGTAGCCCAATTCAAGATGAAGAAAAGTGGTTTCGTGAAAATCGCAGAAAAATTTTTTTCAGAAACTCCGGGGTGCCTGGAGGTCGCGATGCACCACGCGACAGTTGTATTCGAAAACTGAGTCACTCAGATCACACGAGTACCCAAGCATGCTTGAAACTCATTTAAATGCAAGTGCTTCTATCTGTTGTCTTGATTGTTTCCCACTCATTCCTTTTGGTTTGGGTAACATGTCAAAATCCCATGCCCAGAGAACTTCAAGTAGAGTTCGCGGAAATACTCAGTGGACACCCCAGGTAGGGTAAGGATCAGCATTTCCACACTACTCAGAGAATTTTTATTTTCAGGGATGGATTTTTAGCCCAATTCAAGTTGAAGAAAAGTGGTTTCGTGAAAATCGCAGAAAATTTTTTTTCAGAAACTCCGGGGTGCCTGGAGGTCGCGGTGCACCACGCGACAGTTGTATTCCAAAACTGAGTCACTCAGATCACACGAGTACCCAAGCATGCTTGAAACTCATTCAAATGCAAGTGCTTCTATCTGTTGTCTTGATTGTTTCCCACTCATTCCTTTTGGTTTGGGGAACATGTCAAAATCCCATGCCCAGAGAACTTCAGGTAGAGCTCGCGGAAATGCTCAGTGGACAACCCAGGCAGGGTAAGGATCAGCATTTCCACACTACTCAGAGAATATTTATTTTCAGGGATGGATTTTTAGCCCAATTCAAGTTGATGAAAAGTGGTTTCGTGAAAATTGCAGAAAATTTTTTTTCAGAAACTCCGGGGTGCCTTGAGGTCGCGATGCACCACGCGACAGTTGTATTCCAAAACTGAGTCGCTCAGATCACACGAGTACCCAAGCATTCTTGAAACTCATTCAAATGCAAGTGCTTCTATCTGTTGTCTTGATTGTTTCCCACTCATTCCTTTTGGTTTGGGTAACATGTCAAAATCCCATGCCCAGAGAACTTCAAGTAGAGTTCGCGGAAATATCAGTGGACACCCCAGGTAGGGTAAGGATCAGCATTTCCACACTACTCAGAGAATATTTATTTTCAGGGATGGATTTTTAGCCCAATTCAAGTTGAAGAAAAGTGGTTTCGTGAAAATCGCAGAAAATTTTTTTTCAAAAACTCCGGGGTGCCTGGAGGTCGCGGTGCACCACGCGACAGTTGTATTCCAAAACTGAGTCACTCAGATCACACGAGTACCCAAGTATGCTTGAAACTCATTCAAATGCAAGTGCTTCTATCTGTTGTCTTGATTGTTTCCCACTCATTCCTTTTGGTTTGGGGAACATGTCAAAATCCAATGCCCAGAGAACTTCAAGTAGAGTTCGCGGAAATGCTCAGTGGACACCCCACGTAGGGTAAGGATCAGCATTTCCACACTACTCAGAGAATATTTATTTTCAGGGATGGATTTTTAGCCCAATTCAAGTTGATGAAAAGTGGTTTAGTGAAAATCGCTGAAAATTTTTTTTCAAAAACTCCGGGGGGCCTGGAGGTCGCGGTGCACCACACGACAGTTGTATTCCAAAACTGAGTCACTCAGATCACATGAGTACCCAAGCATGCTTGAAACTCATTCAAATGCAAGTGCTTCTATCTGTTGTCTTGATTGTTTCCCACTCATTCCTTTTGGTTTGGGGAACATGTCAAAATCCCATGCCCAGAGAACTTCAGGTAGAGCTCGCGGAAATGCTCAGAGGACAACCCAGGCAGGTTAAGGATCAGTATTTCCACACTACTCAGAGAATTTTTATTTTCAGGGATGGATTTGTAGTCCAATTCAAGTTGAAGAAAAGTGGTTTCGTGAAAATCGCAGAAATATTTTTTTCAGAAACTCCGGGGTGCCTGGAGGTCGCGGTGCACCACGCGACAGTTGTATTCCAAAACTGAGTCACTCAGATCACACGAGTACCCAAGCATGCTTGAAACTCATTCAAATGCAAGTGCTTCTATCTGTTGTCTTGATTGTTTCCCACTCATTCCTTTTGGTTTGGGGAACATGTCAAAATCCCATGCCCAGAGAACTTCAGGTAGACCTCGCGGAAATGCTCAGTGGACAACCCAGGCAAGGTAAGGATCAGCATTTACACGCTACTCAGAGAATTTTTATTTTCAGGGATGGATTTTTAGCCCAATTCAAGTTGAAGAAAAGTGGTTTCGTGAAAATCGCAGAAAATTTTTTTTCAGAAACTCCGGGGTGCCTGGAGGTCGCGGTGCACCACGCGACAGTTGTATTCCAAAACTGAGTCACTCAGATCACACGAGTACCCAAGCATGCTTGAAACTCATTCAAATGCAAGTGCTTCTATCTGTTGTCTTGATTGTTTCCCACTCATTCCTTTTGGTTTGGGTAACATGTCAAAATCCCATGCCCAGAGAACTTCAGGTAGAGTTCGGGGAAATGCTCAGTGGACAACCCAGGCAGGGTAAGGATCAGAATTTACACACTACTTAGAGAATTTTTATTTTCAGGGATGGATTTTTAGCCCAATTCAAGTTGAAGAAAAGTGGTTTCGTGAAAATCGCAGAAAATTTTTTTTCAGAAACTCCGGGGTGCCTGGAGGTCGCGGTGCACCACGCGACAGTTGTATTCCAAAACTGAGTCACACAGATCACACGAGTACCCAAGCATGCTTGAAACTCATTCAAAGGCAAGTGCTTCTATCTGTTGTCTTGATTGTTTCCCACTCATTCCTTTTGGTTTGGGTAACATGTCAAAATCCCATGCCCAGAGAACTTCAAGTAGAGTTCGCGGAAATACTCAGTGGACACCCCAGGTAGGGTAAGGATCAGCATTTCCACACTACTCAGAGAATATTTATTTTCAGGGATGGATTTTTAGCCCAATTCAAGTTGAAGAAAAGTGGTTTCGTGAAAATCGCAGAAAATTGTTTTTCAGAAACTCCGGGGTGCCTGGATGTCGCGGTGCACCACGCGACAGTTGAATTCCAAAACTGAGTCACTCAGATCACACGAGTACCCAAGCATGCTTGAAACTCATTCAAATGCAAGTGCTTCTATCTGTTGTCTTGACTGTTTCCCACTCATTCCTTTTGGTTTGGGGAACATGTCAAAATCCCATGCCCAGAGAACTTCAGGTAGAGCTCGCGGAAATGCTCAGTGGACAACCCAGGCAGGGTAAGGATCAGCATTTCCACACTACTCAGAGAATATTTATTTTCAGGGATGGATTTTTAGCCCAATTCAAGTTGATGAAAAGTGGTTTCGTGAAAATTGCAGAAAATTTTTTTTCAGAAACTCCGGGGTGCCTTGAGGTCGCGATGCACCACGCGACAGTTGTATTTTAAAACTGAGTCACTCAGATCACACGAGTACCCAAGCATGCTTGAAACTCATTCAAATGCAAGTGCCTCTATCTGTTTTCTTGAGTTTTTCCCACTCATTCCTTTTGGTTTGGGGAACATGTCAAAATCCCATGCCCAGAGAACTTCAAGTAGAGTTCGCGAAAATATCAGTGGACACCCCAGGTAGGGTAAGGATCAGCATTTCCACACTACTCAGAGAATATTTATTTTCAGGGATGGATTTTTAGCCCAATTCAAGTTGAAGAAAAGTGGTTTCGTGAAAATCGCAGAAAATTTTTTTTCAGAAACTCCGGGGTGCCTGGAGGTCGCGGTGCACCACGCGACAGTTGTATTCGAAAACTGAGTCACTCAGATCACACTAGTACCCAAGCATGCTTGAAACTCATTCAAATGCAAGTGCTTCTATCTGTTGTCTTGATTGTTTCCCACTCATTCCTTTTGGTTTGGGGAACATGTCAAAATCCAATGCCCAGAGAACTTCAAGTAGAGTTCGCGGAAATGCTCAGTGGACACCCCAGGTAGGGTAAGGATCAGCATTTCCACACTACTCAGAGAATATTTATTTTCAGGGATGGATTGTTAGCCCAATTCAAGTTGATGAAAAGTGGTTTAGTGAAAATCGCTGAAAATTTTTTTTCAAAAACTCCGGGGGGCCTGGAGGTCGCGGTGCACCACGCGACAGTTGTATTCCAAAACTGAGTCACTCAGATCACATGAGTACCCAAGCATGCTTGAAACTCATTCAAATGCAAGTGCTTCTATCTGTTGTCTTGATTGTTTCCCACTCATTCCTTTTGGTTTGGTTAACATGTCAAAATCCCATGCCCAGAGAACTTCAGGTAGAGCTCGCAGAAATGCTCAGTGGACAACCCAGGCAGGGTAAGGATCAGTATTTCCACACTACTCAGAGAATTTTTATTTTCAGGGATGGATTTGTAGCCCAATTCAAGTTGAAGAAAAGTGGTTTCGTGAAAATCGCAGAAAAATTTTTTCAGAAACTCCGGGGCGCCTGGAGGTCGCGGTGCACAACGCGACAGTTGTATTCGAAAACTGAGTCACTCAGATCACACGAGTACCCAAGCATGCTTGAAACTCATTCAAATGCAAGTGCTTCTATCTGTTGTCTTGATTGTTTCCCACTCATTCCTTTTGGTTTGGGGAACATGTCAAAATCCAATGCCCAGAGAACTTCAAATAGAGTTCGCGGAAATGCTCAGTGGACACCCCAGGTAGGGTAAGGATCAGCATTTCCACACTACTCAGAGAATATTTATTTTCAGGGATGGATTTTTAGCCCAATTCTAGTTGATGAAAAGTGGTTTCGTGAAAATTGCAGAAAATTTTTTTTCAGAAACTCCGGGGTGCCTGGAAGTCTCGGTGCACCACGCGACAGTTGTATTCCAAAACTGAGTCACTCAGATCACACGAGTACCCAAGCATGCTTGAAACTCATTCAAATGCAAGTGCTTCTATCTGTTGTCTTGATTGTTTCCCACTCATTCCTTTTGGTTTGGGGAACATGTCAAAATCCCATGCCCAGAGAACTTCAGGTAGAGCTCGCGGAAAAGCTCAGTGGACAAACCAGGCATGGTAAGGATCAGTATTTCCACACTACTCAGAGAATTTTTATTTTCAGTGATGGATTTTTAGCCCAATTCAAGTTGAAGAAAAGTGGTTTCGTGAAAATCGCAGAAAATTTTTTTTCAGAAACTCCGGGGTGCCTGGAGGTCGCGGTGCACCACGCGACAGTTGTATTCCAAAACTGAGTCACTCAGATCACACGAGTACCCAAGCATGCTTGAAACTCATTCAAATGCAAGTGCTTCTATCTGTTGTCTTGATTGTTTCCCACTCATTCCTTTTGGTTTGGGGAACATGTCAAAATCCCATGCCCAGAGAACTTCAGGTAGAGCTCGCGGAAATGCTCAGTGGACAACCCAGGCAGGGTAAGGATCAGCATTTACACGCTACTCAGAGAATTTTTATTTTCAGGGATGGATTTTTAGCCCAATTCAAGTTGAAGAAAAGTGGTTTCGTGAAAATCGCAGAAAATTTTTTTTCAGAAACTCCGGGGTGCCTGGAGGTCGCGGTGCACCACGCGACACTTGTATTCCAAAACTGAGTCACTCAGATCACACGAGTACCCAAGCATGCTTGAAACTCATTCAAATGCAAGTGCTTCTATCTGTTGTCTTGATTGTTTCCCACTCATTCCTTTTGGTTTGGGGAACATGTCAAAATCCCATGCCCAGAGAACTTCAGGTAGAGTTCGGGGAAATGCTCAGTGGACAACCCAGGCAGGGTAAGGATCAGCATTTACACACTACTTAGAGAATTTTTATTTTCAGGGATGGATTTTTAGCCCAATTCAAGTTGAAGAAAAGTGGTTTCGTGAAAATCGCAGAAAATTTTTTTTCAGAAACTCCGGGGTGCCTGGAGGTCGCGGTGCACCACGCGACAGTTGTATTCCAAAACTGAGTCACTCAGATCACACGAGTACCCAAGCATGCTTGAAACTCATTCAAAGGCAAGTGCTTCTATCTGTTGTCTTGATTGTTTCCCACTCATTCCTTTTGGTTTGGGGAACATGTCAAAATCCCATGCCCAGAGAACTTCTGGTAGAGCTCGCGGAAATGCTCAGTGGACATCCCAGGCAGGGTAAGGATCAGCATTTCCACACTACTCAGAGAATATTTATTTTCAGGGATGGATTTTTAGCCCAATTCAAGTTGATGAAAAGTGGTTTCGTGAAAATTGCAGAAAATTTTTTTTCAGAAACTCCGGGGTGCCTTGAGGTCGCGATGCACCACGCGACAGTTGTATTCCAAAACTGAGTCGCTCAGATCACACGAGTACCCAAGCATGCTTGAAACTCATTCAAATGCAAGTGCTTATATCTGTTGTCTTGATTGTTTCCCACTCATTCCTTTTGGTTTGGGTAACATGTCAAAATCCCATGCCCATAGAACTTCAAGTAGAGTTCGCTAAAATATCAGTGGACACCCCAGGTAGGGTAAGGATCAGCATTTCCACACTACTCAGAGAATATTTATTTTCAGGGATGGATTTTTAGCCCAATTCAAGTTGAAGAAAAGTGGTTTCGTGAAAATCGCAGAAAATTTTTTTTCAGAAACTCCGGGTTGCCTGGAGGTCGCGGTGCACCACGCGACAGTTGTATTCCAAAACTGAGTCACTCAGATCACACGAGTACCCAAGCATGCTTGAAACTCATTCAAATGCAAGTGCTTCTATCTGTTGTCTTGATTGTTTCCCACTCATTCCTTTTGGTTTGGGGAACATGTCAAAATCCCATGCCCAGAGAACTTCAGGTAGAGCTCGCGGAAATGCTCAGTGGACAACCCAGGCAGGGTAAGGATCAGCATTTCCACACTACTCAGAGAATATTTATTTTCAGGGATGGATTTTTAGCCCAATTCAAGTTGATGAAAAGTGGTTTCGTGAAAATTGCAGAAAATTTTTTTTCATTAACTCCGGGGTGCCTGGTGGTCGCGGTGCACCACGCGACAGTTGTATTCCAAAACTGAGTCATTCAGATCACACGAGTACCCAAGCATGCTTGAAACTCATTCAAATGCAAGTGCTTCTATCTGTTGTCTTGATTGTTTCCCACTCATTCCTTTTGGTTTGGGGAACATGTCAAAATCCCATGCCCAGAGAACTTCAGGTAGAGCTCGCAGAAATGCTCAGTGGACAACCCAGGCAAGGTAAGGATCAGTATTTCCACACTACTCAGAGAATTTTTATTTTCAGGGATGGATTTTTAGCCCAATTCAAGTTGAAGAAAAGTGGTTTCGTGAAAATCGCAGAAAAATTTTTTTCAGAAACTCCGGGGTGCCTGGAGGTCGCGGTGCACCACGCGACAGTTGTATTCCAAAACTGAGTCACTCAGATCACACGAGTACCCAAGTATGCTTGAAACTCATTCAAATGCAAGTGCTTCTATCTGTTGTCTTGATTGTTTCCCACTCATTCCTTTTGGTTTGGGGAACATGTCAAAATCCAATGCCCAGAGAACTTCAAGTAGAGTTCGCGGAAATGCTCAGTGGACACCCCAGGTAGGGTAAGAATCAGCATTTCCACACTACTCAGAGAATATTTATTTTCAGGGATGGATTTTTAGCCCAATTCAAGTTGATGAAAAGTGGTTTCGTGAAAATCGTTGAAAATTTTTTTTCAGAAACTCCGGGGTGCCTGGAGGTCGCGGTGCACCACGCGACAGTTGTATTCCAAAACTGAGTCATTCAGATCACACGAGTACCCAAGCATGCTTGAAACTCATTCAAATGCAAGTGCTTCTATCTGTTGTCTTGATTGTTTCCCACTCATTCCTTTTGGTTTGGGGAACATGTCAAAATCCCATGCCCAGAGAACTTCAAGTAGAGTTCGCGGAAATACTCAGTGGACACCCCAGGTAGGGTAAGGATCAGCATTTCCACACTACTCAGAGAATTTTTATTTTCAGGGATGGATTTTTAGCCCAATTCAAGTTGAAGAAAAGTGGTTTCGTGAAAATCGCAGAAAATTTTTTTTCAGAAACTCCGGGGTGCCTGGAGGTCGCGGTGCACCACGCGACAGTTGTATTCCAAAACTGAGTCACTCAGATCACACGAGTACCCAAGCATGCTTGAAACTCATTCAAATGCAAGTGCTTCTATCTGTTGTCTTGATTGTTTCCCACTCATTCCTTTTGGTTTGGGGAACATGTCAAAATCCCATGCCCAGAGAACTTCAGGTAGAGCTCGCGGAAATGCTCAGTGGACAACCCAGGCAGGGTAAGGATCAGCATTTCCACACTACTCAGAGAATATTTATTTTCAGGGATGGATTTTTAGCCCAATTCAAGTTGATGAAAAGTGGTTTCGTGAAAATTGCAGAAAATTTTTTTTCAGAAACTCCGGGGTGCCTTGAGGTCGCGATGCACCACGCGACAGTTGTATTCCAAAACTGAGTCGCTCAGATCACACGAGTACCCAAGCATTCTTGAAACTCATTCAAATGCAAGTGCTTCTATCTGTTGTCTTGATTGTTTCCCACTCATTCCTTTTGGTTTGGGTAACATGTCAAAATCCCATGCCCAGAGAACTTCAAGTAGAGTTCGCGGAAATATCAGTGGACACCCCAGGTAGGGTAAGGATCAGCATTTCCACACTACTCAGAGAATATTTATTTTCAGGGATGGATTTTTAGCCCAATTCAAGTTGAAGAAAAGTGGTTTCGTGAAAATCGCAGAAAATTTTTTTTCAAAAACTCCGGGGTGCCTGGAGGTCGCGGTGCACCACGCGACAGTTGTATTCCAAAACTGAGTCACTCAGATCACACGAGTACCCAAGTATGCTTGAAACTCATTCAAATGCAAGTGCTTCTATCTGTTGTCTTGATTGTTTCCCACTCATTCCTTTTGGTTTGGGGAACATGTCAAAATCCAATGCCCAGAGAACTTCAAGTAGAGTTCGCGGAAATGCTCAGTGGACACCCCACGTAGGGTAAGGATCAGCATTTCCACACTACTCAGAGAATATTTATTTTCAGGGATGGATTTTTAGCCCAATTCAAGTTGATGAAAAGTGGTTTAGTGAAAATCGCTGAAAATTTTTTTTCAAAAACTCCGGGGGGCCTGGAGGTCGCGGTGCACCACACGACAGTTGTATTCCAAAACTGAGTCACTCAGATCACATGAGTACCCAAGCATGCTTGAAACTCATTCAAATGCAAGTGCTTCTATCTGTTGTCTTGATTGTTTCCCACTCATTCCTTTTGGTTTGGGGAACATGTCAAAATCCCATGCCCAGAGAACTTCAGGTAGAGCTCGCGGAAATGCTCAGAGGACAACCCAGGCAGGTTAAGGATCAGTATTTCCACACTACTCAGAGAATTTTTATTTTCAGGGATGGATTTGTAGCCCAATTCAAGTTGAAGAAAAGTGGTTTCGTGAAAATCGCAGAAATATTTTTTTCAGAAACTCCGGGGTGCCTGGAGGTCGCGGTGCACCACGCGACAGTTGTATTCCAAAACTGAGTCACTCAGATCACACGAGTACCCAAGCATGCTTGAAACTCATTCAAATGCAAGTGCTTCTATCTGTTGTCTTGATTGTTTCCCACTCATTCCTTTTGGTTTGGGGAACATGTCAAAATCCCATGCCCAGAGAACTTCAGGTAGACCTCGCGGAAATGCTCAGTGGACAACCCAGGCAAGGTAAGGATCAGCATTTACACGCTACTCAGAGAATTTTTATTTTCAGGGATGGATTTTTAGCCCAATTCAAGTTGAAGAAAAGTGGTTTCGTGAAAATCGCAGAAAATTTTTTTTCAGAAACTCCGGGGTGCCTGGAGGTCGCGGTGCACCACGCGACAGTTGTATTCCAAAACTGAGTCACTCAGATCACACGAGTACCCAAGCATGCTTGAAACTCATTCAAATGCAAGTGCTTCTATCTGTTGTCTTGATTGTTTCCCACTCATTCCTTTTGGTTTGGGTAACATGTCAAAATCCCATGCCCAGAGAACTTCAGGTAGAGTTCGGGGAAATGCTCAGTGGACAACCCAGGCAGGGTAAGGATCAGAATTTACACACTACTTAGAGAATTTTTATTTTCAGGGATGGATTTTTAGCCCAATTCAAGTTGAAGAAAAGTGGTTTCGTGAAAATCGCAGAAAATTTTTTTTCAGAAACTCCGGGGTGCCTGGAGGTCGCGGTGCACCACGCGACAGTTGTATTCCAAAACTGAGTCACACAGATCACACGAGTACCCAAGCATGCTTGAAACTCATTCAAATGCAAGTGCTTCTATCTGTTGTCTTGATTGTTTCCCACTCATTCCTTTTGGTTTGGGGAACATGTCAAAATCCCATGCCCAGAGAACTTCAGGTAGAGCTCGCGGAAATGCTCAGTGGACAACCCAGGCAGGGTAAGGATCAGCATTTCCACACTACTCAGAGAATATTTATTTTCAGGGATGGATTTTTAGCCCAATTCAAGTTGATGAAAAGTGGTTTCGTGAAAATTGCAGAAAATTTTTTTTCAGAAACTCCGGGGTGCCTGGAGGTCGCGGTGCACCACGCGACAGTTGTATTCCAAAACTGAGTCATTCAGATCACACGAGTACCCAAGCATGCTTGAAACTCATTCAAATGCAAGTGCTTCTATCTGTTGTCTTGATTGTTTCCCACTCATTCCTTTTGGTTTGGGGAACATGTCAAAATCCCATGCCCAGAGAACTTCAAGTAGAGTTCGCGGAAATACTCAGTGGACACCCCAGGTAGGGTAAGGATCAGCATTTCCACACTACTCAGAGAATTTTTATTTTCAGGGATGGATTTTTAGCCCAATTCAAGTTGAAGAAAAGTGGTTTCGTGAAAATCGCAGAAAATTTTTTTTCAGAAACTCCGGGGTGCCTGGAGGTCGCGGTGCACCACGCGACAGTTGTATTCCAAAACTGAGTCACTCAGATCACACGAGTACCCAAGCATGCTTGAAACTCATTCAAATGCAAGTGCTTCTATCTGTTGTCTTGATTGTTTCCCACTCATTCCTTTTGGTTTGGGGAACATGTCAAAATCCCATGCCCAGAGAACTTCAGGTAGAGCTCGCGGAAATGCTCAGTGGACAACCCAGGCAGGGTAAGGATCAGCATTTCCACACTACTCAGAGAATATTTATTTTCAGGGATGGATTTTTAGCCCAATTCAAGTTGATGAAAAGTGGTTTCGTGAAAATTGCAGAAAATTTTTTTTCAGAAACTCCGGGGTGCCTTGAGGTCGCGATGCACCACGCGACAGTTGTATTCCAAAACTGAGTCGCTCAGATCACACGAGTACCCAAGCATTCTTGAAACTCATTCAAATGCAAGTGCTTCTATCTGTTGTCTTGATTGTTTCCCACTCATTCCTTTTGGTTTGGGTAACATGTCAAAATCCCATGCCCAGAGAACTTCAAGTAGAGTTCGCGGAAATATCAGTGGACACCCCAGGTAGGGTAAGGATCAGCATTTCCACACTACTCAGAGAATATTTATTTTCAGGGATGGATTTTTAGCCCAATTCAAGTTGAAGAAAAGTGGTTTCGTGAAAATCGCAGAAAATTTTTTTTCAAAAACTCCGGGGTGCCTGGAGGTCGCGGTGCACCACGCGACAGTTGTATTCCAAAACTGAGTCACTCAGATCACACGAGTACCCAAGTATGCTTGAAACTCATTCAAATGCAAGTGCTTCTATCTGTTGTCTTGATTGTTTCCCACTCATTCCTTTTGGTTTGGGGAACATGTCAAAATCCAATGCCCAGAGAACTTCAAGTAGAGTTCGCGGAAATGCTCAGTGGACACCCCACGTAGGGTAAGGATCAGCATTTCCACACTACTCAGAGAATATTTATTTTCAGGGATGGATTTTTAGCCCAATTCAAGTTGATGAAAAGTGGTTTAGTGAAAATCGCTGAAAATTTTTTTTCAAAAACTCCGGGGGGCCTGGAGGTCGCGGTGCACCACACGACAGTTGTATTCCAAAACTGAGTCACTCAGATCACATGAGTACCCAAGCATGCTTGAAACTCATTCAAATGCAAGTGCTTCTATCTGTTGTCTTGATTGTTTCCCACTCATTCCTTTTGGTTTGGGGAACATGTCAAAATCCCATGCCCAGAGAACTTCAGGTAGAGCTCGCGGAAATGCTCAGAGGACAACCCAGGCAGGTTAAGGATCAGTATTTCCACACTACTCAGAGAATTTTTATTTTCAGGGATGGATTTGTAGCCCAATTCAAGTTGAAGAAAAGTGGTTTCGTGAAAATCGCAGAAATATTTTTTTCAGAAACTCCGGGGTGCCTGGAGGTCGCGGTGCACCACGCGACAGTTGTATTCCAAAACTGAGTCACTCAGATCACACGAGTACCCAAGCATGCTTGAAACTCATTCAAATGCAAGTGCTTCTATCTGTTGTCTTGATTGTTTCCCACTCATTCCTTTTGGTTTGGGGAACATGTCAAAATCCCATGCCCAGAGAACTTCAGGTAGACCTCGCGGAAATGCTCAGTGGACAACCCAGGCAAGGTAAGGATCAGCATTTACACGCTACTCAGAGAATTTTTATTTTCAGGGATGGATTTTTAGCCCAATTCAAGTTGAAGAAAAGTGGTTTCGTGAAAATCGCAGAAAATTTTTTTTCAGAAACTCCGGGGTGCCTGGAGGTCGCGGTGCACCACGCGACAGTTGTATTCCAAAACTGAGTCACTCAGATCACACGAGTACCCAAGCATGCTTGAAACTCATTCAAATGCAAGTGCTTCTATCTGTTGTCTTGATTGTTTCCCACTCATTCCTTTTGGTTTGGGTAACATGTCAAAATCCCATGCCCAGAGAACTTCAGGTAGAGTTCGGGGAAATGCTCAGTGGACAACCCAGGCAGGGTAAGGATCAGAATTTACACACTACTTAGAGAATTTTTATTTTCAGGGATGGATTTTTAGCCCAATTCAAGTTGAAGAAAAGTGGTTTCGTGAAAATCGCAGAAAATTTTTTTTCAGAAACTCCGGGGTGCCTGGAGGTCGCGGTGCACCACGCGACAGTTGTATTCCAAAACTGAGTCACACAGATCACACGAGTACCCAAGCATGCTTGAAACTCATTCAAAGGCAAGTGCTTCTATCTGTTGTCTTGATTGTTTCCCACTCATTCCTTTTGGTTTGGGTAACATGTCAAAATCCCATGCCCAGAGAACTTCAAGTAGAGTTCGCGGAAATACTCAGTGGACACCCCAGGTAGGGTAAGGATCAGCATTTCCACACTACTCAGAGAATATTTATTTTCAGGGATGGATTTTTAGCCCAATTCAAGTTGAAGAAAAGTGGTTTCGTGAAAATCGCAGAAAATTGTTTTTCAGAAACTCCGGGGTGCCTGGATGTCGCGGTGCACCACGCGACAGTTGAATTCCAAAACTGAGTCACTCAGATCACACGAGTACCCAAGCATGCTTGAAACTCATTCAAATGCAAGTGCTTCTATCTGTTGTCTTGACTGTTTCCCACTCATTCCTTTTGGTTTGGGGAACATGTCAAAATCCCATGCCCAGAGAACTTCAGGTAGAGCTCGCGGAAATGCTCAGTGGACAACCCAGGCAGGGTAAGGATCAGCATTTCCACACTACTCAGAGAATATTTATTTTCAGGGATGGATTTTTAGCCCAATTCAAGTTGATGAAAAGTGGTTTCGTGAAAATTGCAGAAAATTTTTTTTCAGAAACTCCGGGGTGCCTTGAGGTCGCGATGCACCACGCGACAGTTGTATTTTAAAACTGAGTCACTCAGATCACACGAGTACCCAAGCATGCTTGAAACTCATTCAAATGCAAGTGCCTCTATCTGTTTTCTTGAGTTTTTCCCACTCATTCCTTTTGGTTTGGGGAACATGTCAAAATCCCATGCCCAGAGAACTTCAAGTAGAGTTCGCGAAAATATCAGTGGACACCCCAGGTAGGGTAAGGATCAGCATTTCCACACTACTCAGAGAATATTTATTTTCAGGGATGGATTTTTAGCCCAATTCAAGTTGAAGAAAAGTGGTTTCGTGAAAATCGCAGAAAATTTTTTTTCAGAAACTCCGGGGTGCCTGGAGGTCGCGGTGCACCACGCGACAGTTGTATTCGAAAACTGAGTCACTCAGATCACACTAGTACCCAAGCATGCTTGAAACTCATTCAAATGCAAGTGCTTCTATCTGTTGTCTTGATTGTTTCCCACTCATTCCTTTTGGTTTGGGGAACATGTCAAAATCCAATGCCCAGAGAACTTCAAGTAGAGTTCGCGGAAATGCTCAGTGGACACCCCAGGTAGGGTAAGGATCAGCATTTCCACACTACTCAGAGAATATTTATTTTCAGGGATGGATTGTTAGCCCAATTCAAGTTGATGAAAAGTGGTTTAGTGAAAATCGCTGAAAATTTTTTTTCAAAAACTCCGGGGGGCCTGGAGGTCGCGGTGCACCACGCGACAGTTGTATTCCAAAACTGAGTCACTCAGATCACATGAGTACCCAAGCATGCTTGAAACTCATTCAAATGCAAGTGCTTCTATCTGTTGTCTTGATTGTTTCCCACTCATTCCTTTTGGTTTGGTTAACATGTCAAAATCCCATGCCCAGAGAACTTCAGGTAGAGCTCGCAGAAATGCTCAGTGGACAACCCAGGCAGGGTAAGGATCAGTATTTCCACACTACTCAGAGAATTTTTATTTTCAGGGATGGATTTGTAGCCCAATTCAAGTTGAAGAAAAGTGGTTTCGTGAAAATCGCAGAAAAATTTTTTCAGAAACTCCGGGGCGCCTGGAGGTCGCGGTGCACAACGCGACAGTTGTATTCGAAAACTGAGTCACTCAGATCACACGAGTACCCAAGCATGCTTGAAACTCATTCAAATGCAAGTGCTTCTATCTGTTGTCTTGATTGTTTCCCACTCATTCCTTTTGGTTTGGGGAACATGTCAAAATCCAATGCCCAGAGAACTTCAAATAGAGTTCGCGGAAATGCTCAGTGGACACCCCAGGTAGGGTAAGGATCAGCATTTCCACACTACTCAGAGAATATTTATTTTCAGGGATGGATTTTTAGCCCAATTCTAGTTGATGAAAAGTGGTTTCGTGAAAATTGCAGAAAATTTTTTTTCAGAAACTCCGGGGTGCCTGGAAGTCACGGTGCACCACGCGACAGTTGTATTCCAAAACTGAGTCACTCAGATCACACGAGTACCCAAGCATGCTTGAAACTCATTCAAATGCAAGTGCTTCTATCTGTTGTCTTGATTGTTTCCCACTCATTCCTTTTGGTTTGGGGAACATGTCAAAATCCCATGCCCAGAGAACTTCAGGTAGAGCTCGCGGAAAAGCTCAGTGGACAAACCAGGCATGGTAAGGATCAGTATTTCCACACTACTCAGAGAATTTTTATTTTCAGTGATGGATTTTTAGCCCAATTCAAGTTGAAGAAAAGTGGTTTCGTGAAAATCGCAGAAAATTTTTTTTCAGAAACTCCGGGGTGCCTGGAGGTCGCGGTGCACCACGCGACAGTTGTATTCCAAAACTGAGTCACTCAGATCACACGAGTACCCAAGCATGCTTGAAACTCATTCAAATGCAAGTGCTTCTATCTGTTGTCTTGATTGTTTCCCACTCATTCCTTTTGGTTTGGGGAACATGTCAAAATCCCATGCCCAGAGAACTTCAGGTAGAGCTCGCGGAAATGCTCAGTGGACAACCCAGGCAGGGTAAGGATCAGCATTTACACGCTACTCAGAGAATTTTTATTTTCAGGGATGGATTTTTAGCCCAATTCAAGTTGAAGAAAAGTGGTTTCGTGAAAATCGCAGAAAATTTTTTTTCAGAAACTCCGGGGTGCCTGGAGGTCGCGGTGCACCACGCGACACTTGTATTCCAAAACTGAGTCACTCAGATCACACGAGTACCCAAGCATGCTTGAAACTCATTCAAATGCAAGTGCTTCTATCTGTTGTCTTGATTGTTTCCCACTCATTCCTTTTGGTTTGGGGAACATGTCAAAATCCCATGCCCAGAGAACTTCAGGTAGAGTTCGGGGAAATGCTCAGTGGACAACCCAGGCAGGGTAAGGATCAGCATTTACACACTACTTAGAGAATTTTTATTTTCAGGGATGGATTTTTAGCCCAATTCAAGTTGAAGAAAAGTGGTTTCGTGAAAATCGCAGAAAATTTTTTTTCAGAAACTCCGGGGTGCCTGGAGGTCGCGGTGCACCACGCGACAGTTGTATTCCAAAACTGAGTCACTCAGATCACACGAGTACCCAAGCATGCTTGAAACTCATTCAAAGGCAAGTGCTTCTATCTGTTGTCTTGATTGTTTCCCACTCATTCCTTTTGGTTTGGGGAACATGTCAAAATCCCATGCCCAGAGAACTTCTGGTAGAGCTCGCGGAAATGCTCAGTGGACATCCCAGGCAGGGTAAGGATCAGCATTTCCACACTACTCAGAGAATATTTATTTTCAGGGATGGATTTTTAGCCCAATTCAAGTTGATGAAAAGTGGTTTCGTGAAAATTACAGAAAATTTTTTTTCAGAAACTCCGGGGTGCCTTGAGGTCGCGATGCACCACGCGACAGTTGTATTCCAAAACTGAGTCGCTCAGATCACACGAGTACCCAAGCATGCTTGAAACTCATTCAAATGCAAGTGCTTATATCTGTTGTCTTGATTGTTTCCCACTCATTCCTTTTGGTTTGGGTAACATGTCAAAATCCCATGCCCAGAGAACTTCAAGTAGAGTTCGCTAAAATATCAGTGGACACCCCAGGTAGGGTAAGGATCAGCATTTCCACACTACTCAGAGAATATTTATTTTCAGGGATGGATTTTTAGCCCAATTCAAGTTGAAGAAAAGTGGTTTCGTGAAAATCGCAGAAAATTTTTTTTCAGAAACTCCGGGTTGCCTGGAGGTCGCGGTGCACCACGCGACAGTTGTATTCCAAAACTGAGTCACTCAGATCACACGAGTACCCAAGCATGCTTGAAACTCATTCAAATGCAAGTGCTTCTATCTGTTGTCTTGATTGTTTCCCACTCATTCCTTTTGGTTTGGGGAACATGTCAAAATCCCATGCCCAGAGAACTTCAGGTAGAGCTCGCGGAAATGCTCAGTGGACAACCCAGGCAGGGTAAGGATCAGCATTTCCACACTACTCAGAGAATATTTATTTTCAGGGATGGATTTTTAGCCCAATTCAAGTTGATGAAAAGTGGTTTCGTGAAAATTGCAGAAAATTTTTTTTCATTAACTCCGGGGTGCCTGGTGGTCGCGGTGCACCACGCGACAGTTGTATTCCAAAACTGAGTCATTCAGATCACACGAGTACCCAAGCATGCTTGAAACTCATTCAAATGCAAGTGCTTCTATCTGTTGTCTTGATTGTTTCCCACTCATTCCTTTTGGTTTGGGGAACATGTCAAAATCCCATGCCCAGAGAACTTCAGGTAGAGCTCGCAGAAATGCTCAGTGGACAACCCAGGCAAGGTAAGGATCAGTATTTCCACACTACTCAGAGAATTTTTATTTTCAGGGATGGATTTTTAGCCCAATTCAAGTTGAAGAAAAGTGGTTTCGTGAAAATCGCAGAAAAATTTTTTTCAGAAACTCCGGGGTGCCTGGAGGTCGCGGTGCACCACGCGACAGTTGTATTCCAAAACTGAGTCACTCAGATCACACGAGTACCCAAGTATGCTTGAAACTCATTCAAATGCAAGTGCTTCTATCTGTTGTCTTGATTGTTTCCCACTCATTCCTTTTGGTTTGGGGAACATGTCAAAATCCAATGCCCAGAGAACTTCAAGTAGAGTTCGCGGAAATGCTCAGTGGACACCCCAGGTAGGGTAAGAATCAGCATTTCCACACTACTCAGAGAATATTTATTTTCAGGGATGGATTTTTAGCCCAATTCAAGTTGATGAAAAGTGGTTTCGTGAAAATCGTTGAAAATTTTTTTTCAGAAACTCCGGGGTGCCTGGAGGTCGCGGTGCACCACGCGACAGTTGTATTCCAAAACTGAGTCATTCAGATCACACGAGTACCCAAGCATGCTTGAAACTCATTCAAATGCAAGTGCTTCTATCTGTTGTCTTGATTGTTTCCCACTCATTCCTTTTGGTTTGGGGAACATGTCAAAATCCAATGCCCAGAGAACTTCAGGTAGAGCTCGCGGAAATGCTCAGTGGACACCCCAGGTAGGGTAAGGATCAGCATTTCCACACTACTCAGAGAATATTTATTTTCAGGGATGGATTTTTAGCCCAATTCAAGTTGATGAAAAGTGGTTTCGTGAAAATTGCAGAAAATTTTTTTTCAGAAACTCCGGGGTGCCTTGAGGTCGCGATGCACCACGCGACAGTTGTATTCCAAAACTGAGTCGCTCAG
The DNA here is from genome assembly GCF_055471065.1 of Atractosteus spatula. NCBI lineage: Eukaryota > Metazoa > Chordata > Actinopteri > Semionotiformes > Lepisosteidae > Atractosteus > Atractosteus spatula. Next base: position 274,591 of record NC_142711.1, read on the forward strand.
ATCACACGAGTACCCAAGCATACTTGAAACTCATTCAAATGCAAGTGCTTCTATCTGTTGTCTTGATTGTTTCCCACTCATTCCTTTTGGTTTGGGGAACATGTCAAAATCCCATGCCCAGAGAACTTCAGGTAGAGTTCGGGGAACTGCTCAGTGGACAACCCAGGGAGGGTAAGGATCAGCATTTACATGCTACTCAGAGAATTTTTATTTTCAGGGATGGATTTTTAGCCCAATTCAAGTTGAAGAAAAGTGGTTTCGTGAAAATTGCAGAAAATTTTTTTTCAGAAACTCCGGGGTGCCTGGAGGTCGCGGTGCACCACGCGACAGTTGTATTCGAAAACTGAGTCACTCAGATCACACGAGTACCCAAGCATGCTTGAAACTCATTCAAATGCAAGTGCTTCTATCTGTTGTCTTGATTGTTTCCCACTCATTCCTTTTGGTTTGGGGAACATGTCAAAATCCAATGCCCAGAGAACTTCAGGTAGAGCTCGCGGAAATGCTCAGTGGACACCCCAGGTAGGGTAAGGATCAGCATTTCCACATTACTCAGAGAATATTTATTTTCAGGGATGGATTTTTAGCCCAATTCAAGTTGATGAAAAGTGGTTTCGTGAAAATTGCAAAAAATTTTTTTTCAGAAACTCCGGGGTGCCTTGAGGTCGCGATGCACCACGCGACAGTTGTATTCCAAAACTGAGTCGCTCAGATCACACGAGTACCCAAGCATGCTTGAAACTCATTCAAATGCAAGTGCTTCTATCTGTTGTCTTGATTGTTTCCCACTCATTCCTTTTGGTTTGGGGAACATGTCAAAATCCCATGCCCAGAGAACTTCAGGTAGAGTTCGGGGAAATGCTCAGTGGACACCCCAGGTAGGGTAAGGATCAGCATTTCCACACTACTCAGAGAATATTTATTTTCAGGGATGGATTTTTAGCCCAATTCAAGTGGATGAAAAGTGGTTTCGTGAAAATCGTTGAAAATTTTTTTTCAGAAACTCCGGGGTGCCTGGAGGTCGCGGTGCACCACGCGACAGTTGTATTCCAAAACTGAGTCACTCAGATCACACGAGTACCCAAGCATGCTTGAAACTCATTCAAATGCATGTGCTTCTATCTGTTGTCTTGATTGTTTCCCACTCATGTCTTTTGGTTTGGGGAACATGTCAAAATCCCATACCCAGAGAACTTCAGGTAGAGCTCGCGGAAATGCTCAGTGGACAACCCAGGCAGGGTAAGGATCAGTATTTCCACACTACTCAGAGAATTTTTATTTTCAGGGATGGATTTTTAGCCCAATTCAAGTTGAAGAAAAGTGGTTTCGTGAAAATTGCAGAAAATTTTTTTTCAGAAACTCTGGGGTGCCTGGAGGTCGCGGTGCACCACGCGACAGTTGTATTCGAAAATTGAGTCACTCAGATCACACGAGTACCCAAGCATGCTTGAAACTCATTCAAATGCAAGTGCTTCTATCTGTTGTCTTGATTGTTTCCCACTCATTCCTTTTGGTTTGGGGAACATGTCAAAATCCCATGCCAAGAGAACTTCAGGTAGAGCTCGCGGAAATGCTCAGTGGACAACCCAGGCAGGGTAAGGATCAGTATTTCCACACTACTCAGAGAATTTTTATTTTCAGGGATGGATTTTTAGCCCAATTCAAGTTGAAGAAAAGTGGTTTCGTGAAAATCGCAGAAAATTTTTTTTCAGAAACTCCGGGGTGCCTGGAGGTCACGGTGCACCACGCGACAGTTGTATTCCAAAACTGAGTCACTCAGATCACACGAGTACCCAAGTATGCTTGAAACTCATTCAAATACAAGTGCTTCTATCTGTTGTCTTGATTGTTTCCCACTCATTCCTTTTGGTTTGGGGAACATGTCAAAATCCAATGCCCAGAGAACTTCAGGTACAGCTCGCGGAAATGCTCAGTGGACACCCCAGGTAGGGTAAGGATCAGCATTTCCACACTACTCAGAGAATATTTATTTTCAGGGATGGATTTTTAGCCCAATTCTAGTTGATGAAAAGTGGTTTCGTGAAAATTGCAGAAAATTTTTTTTCAGAAACTCCGGGGTGCCTGGAAGTCGCGGTGCACCACGCGACAGTTGTATTCCAAAACTGAGTCACTCAGATCACACGAGTACCCAAGCATGCTTGAAACTCATTCAAATGCAAGTGCTTCTATCTGTTGTCTTGATTGTTTCCCACTCATTCCTTTTGGTTTGGGGAACATGTCAAAATCCCATGCCCAGAGAATTTCAGGTAGAGCTCGCGGAAATGCTCAGTGGACAAACCAGGCAGGGTAAGGATCAGTATTTCCACACTACTCAGTGAATTTTTATTTTCAGTGATGGATTTTTAGCCCAATTCAAGTTGAAGAAAAGTGGTTTCGTGAAAATCGCAGAAAATTTTATTTCAGAAACTCCGGGGTGCCTGGAGGTCGCGGTGCACCACGCGACAGTTGTATTCGAAAACTGAGTCACTCAGATCACACGAGTACCCAAGCATGCTTGAAACTCATTCAAATGCAAGTGCTTCTATCTGTTGTCTTGATTGTTTCCCACTCATTCCTTTTGGTTTGGGGAACATGTCAAAATCCCATTCCCAGAGAACTTCAGGTAGAGCTCGCGGAAATGCTCAGTGGACAACACAGGCAGGGTAAGGATCAGCATTTACACGCTACTCAGAGAATTTTTATTTTCAGGGATGGATTTTTAGCCCAATTCAAGTTTTAGAAAAGTGGTTTCGTGAAAATCGCAGAAAATTTTTTTTCAGAAACTCCGGGGTGCCTGGAGGTCGCGGTGCACCACGCGACAGTTGTATTCGAAAACTGAGTCACTCAGATCACACGAGTACCCAAGCATGCTTGAAACTCATTCAAAGGCAAGTGCTTCTATAAGTTGTCTTGATTGTTTCCCACTCATTCCTTTTGGTTTGGGTAACATGTCAAAATCCCATGCCCAGAGAACTTCAAGTAGAGTTCGCGGAAATACTCAGTGGACACCCCAGGTAGGGTAAGGATCAGCATTTCCACACTACTCAGAGAATATTTATTTTCAGGGATGGATTTTTAGCCCAATTCAAGTTGAAGAAAAGTGGTTTCGTGAAAATCGCAGAAAATTTTTTTTCAGAAACTCCGGGGTGCCTGGAGGTCGCGGTGCACCACGCGACAGTTGTATTCCAAAACTGAGTCACTCAGATCACACGAGTACCCAAGCATGCTTGAAACTCATTCAAATGCAAGTGCTTCTATCTGTTGTCTTGATTGTTTCCCACTCATTCCTTTTGGTTTGGGGAACATGTCAAAATCCCATGCCCAGAGAACTTCAGGTAGAGCTCGCGGAAATGCTCAGTGGACAACCCAGGCAGGGTAAGGATCAGCATTTCCAAACTACTCAGAGAATATTTATTTTCAGGGATGGATTTTTAGCCCAATTCAAGTTGATGAAAAGTGGTTTCGTGAAAATTGCAGAAAATTTTTTTTCAGAAACTCCGGGGTGCCTTGAGGTCGCGATGCACCACGCGACAGTTGTATTCCAAAACTGAGTCACTCAGATCACACGAGTACCCAAGCATGCTTGAAACTCATTCAAATGCAAGTGCTTCTATCTGTTGTCTTGATTGTTTCCCACTCATTCCTTTTGGTTTGGGGAACATGTCAAAATCCCATGCCCAGAGAACTTCAGGTAGAGCTCGCGGAAATGCTCAGTGGACAACCCAGGCAGGGTAAGGATCAGCATTTCCACACTACTCAGAGAATATTTATTTTCAGGGATGGATTTTTAGCCCAATTCAAGTTGATGAAAAGTGGTTTCGTGAAAATTGCAGAAAATTTTTTTTCATTAACTCCGGGGTGCCTGGTGGTCGCGGTGCACCACGCGACAGTTGTATTCCAAAACTGAGTCATTCAGATCACACGAGTACCCAAGCATGCTTGAAACTCATTCAAATGCAAGTGCTTCTATCTGTTGTCTTGATTGTTTCCCACTCATTCCTTTTGGTTTGGGGAACATGTCAAAATCCCATGCCCAGAGAACTTCAGGTAGAGCTCGCGGAAATGCTCAGTGGACAACCCAGGCAAGGTAAGGATCAGTATTTCCACACTACTCAGAGAATTTTTATTTTCAGGGATGGATTTTTAGCCCAATTCAAGTTGAAGAAAAGTGGTTTCGTGAAAATCGCAGAAAAAATTTTTTCAGAAACTCCGGGGTGCCTGGAAGTCGCGGTGCACCACGCGACAGTTGTATTCCAAAACTGAGTCACTTAGATCACACGAGTACCCAAGTATGCTTGAAACTCATTCAAATGCAAGTGCTTCTATCTGTTGTCTTGATTGTTTCCCACTCATTCCTTTTGGTTTGGGGAACATGTCAAAATCCAATGCCCAGAGAACTTCAAGTAGAGTTCGCGGAAATGCTCAGTGGACACCCCAGGTAGGGTAAGAATCAGCATTTCCACACTACTCAGAGAATATTTATTTTCAGGGATGGATTTTTAGCCCAATTCAAGTTGATGAAAAGTGGTTTCGTGAAAATCGTTGAAAATTTTTTTTCAGAAACTCCGGGGTGCCTGGAGGTCGCGGTGCACCACGCGACAGTTGTATTCCAAAACTGAGTCATTCAGATCACACGAGTACCCAAGCATGCTTGAAACTCATTCAAATGCAAGTGCTTCTATCTGTTGTCTTGATTGTTTCCCACTCATTCCTTTTGGTTTGGGGAACATGTCAAAATCCAATGCCCAGAGAACTTCAGGTAGAGCTCGCGGAAATGCTCAGTGGACACCCCAGGTAGGGTAAGGATCAGCATTTCCACACTACTCAGAGAATATTTATTTTCAGGGATGGATTTTTAGCCCAATTCAAGTTGATGAAAAGTGGTTTCGTGAAAATTGCAGAAAATTTTTTTTCAGAAACTCCGGGGTGCCTTGAGGTCGCGATGCACCACGCGACAGTTGTATTCCAAAACTGAGTCGCTCAGATCACACGAGTACCCAAGCATGCTTGAAACTCATTCAAATGCAAGTGCTTCTATCTGTTGTCTCGATTGTTTCCCACTCATTCCTTTTGGTTTGGGGAACATGTCAAAATCCCATGCCCAGAGAACTTCAGGTAGAGTTCGGGGAACTGCTCAGTGGACAACCCAGGGAGGGTAAGGATCAGCATTTACATGCTACTCAGAGAATTTTTATTTTCAGGGATGGATTTTTAGCCCAATTCAAGTTGAAGAAAAGTGGTTTCGTGAAAATTGCAGAAAATTTTTTTTCAGAAACTCCGGGGTGCCTGGAGGTCGCGGTGCACCACGCGACAGTTGTATTCGAAAACTGAGTCACTCAGATCACACGAGTACCCAAGCATGCTTGAAACTCATTCAAATGCAAGTGCTTCTATCTGTTGTCTTGATTGTTTCCCACTCATTCCTTTTGGTTTGGGGAACATGTCAAAATCCAATGCCCAGAGAACTTCAGGTAGAGCTCGCGGAAATGCTCAGTGGACACCCCAGGTAGGGTAAGGATCAGCATTTCCACATTACTCAGAGAATATTTATTTTCAGGGATGGATTTTTAGCCCAATTCAAGTTGATGAAAAGTGGTTTCGTGAAAATTGCAGAAAATTTTTTTTCAGAAACTCCGGGGTGCCTTGAGGTCGCGATGCACCACGCGACAGTTGTATTCCAAAACTGAGTCGCTCAGATCACACGAGTACCCAAGCATGCTTGAAACTCATTCAAATGCAAGTGCTTCTATCTGTTGTCTTGATTGTTTCCCACTCATTCCTTTTGGTTTGGGGAACATGTCAAAATCCCATGCCCAGAGAACTTCAGGTAGAGTTCGGGGAACTGCTCAGTGGACAACCCAGGCAGGGTAAGGATCAGCATTTACACGCTACTCAGAGAATTTTTATTTTCAGGGATGGATTTTTAGCCCAATTCAAGTTGAAGAAAATTGGTTTCGTGAAAATTGCAGAAAATTTTTTTTCAGAAACTCCGGGGTGCCTGGAGGTCGCGGTGCACCACGCGACAGTTGTATTCGAAAACTGAGTCACTCAGATCACACGAGTACCCAAGCATGCTTGAAACTCATTCAAATGCAAGTGCTTCTATCTGTTGTCTTGATTGTTTCCCACTCATTCCTTTTGGTTTGGGGAACATGTCAAAATCCAATGCCCAGAGAACTTCAAGTAGAGTTCGCGGAAATGCTCAGTGGACACCCCAGGTAGGGTAAGGATCAGCATTTCCACACTACTCAGAGAATATTTATTTTCAGGGATGGATTTTTAGCCCAATTCAAGTGGATGAAAAGTGGTTTCGTGAAAATCGTTGAAAATTTTTTTTCAGAAACTCCGGGGTGCCTGGAGGTCGCGGTGCACCACGCGACAGTTGTATTCCAAAACTGAGTCACTCAGATCACACGAGTACCCAAGCATGCTTGAAACTCATTCAAATGCATGTGCTTCTATCTGTTGTCTTGATTGTTTCCCACTCATGTCTTTTGGTTTGGGGAACATGTCAAAATCCCATGCCCAGAGAACTTCAGGTAGAGCTCGCGGAAATGCTCAGTGGACAACCCAGGCAGGGTAAGGATCAGTATTTCCACACTACTCAGAGAATTTTTATTTTCAGGGATGGATTTTTAGCCCAATTCAAGTTGAAGAAAAGTGGTTTCGTGAAAATTGCAGAAAATTTTTTTTCAGAAACTCCGGGGTGCCTGGAGGTCGCGGTGCACCACGCGACAGTTGTATTCGAAAACTGAGTCACTCAGATCACACGAGTACCCAAGCATGCTTGAAACTCATTCAAATGCAAGTGCTTCTATCTGTTGTCTTGATTGTTTCCCACTCATTCCTTTTGGTTTGGGGAACATGTCAAAATCCCATGCCAAGAGAACTTCAGGTAGAGCTCGCGGAAATGCTCAGTGGACAACCCAGGCAGGGTAAGGATCAGTATTTCCACACTACTCAGAGAATTTTTATTTTCAGGGATGGATTTTTAGCCCAATTCAAGTTGAAGAAAAGTGGTTTCGTGAAAATCGCAGAAAATTTTTTTCAGAAACTCCGGGGTGCCTGGAGGTCACGGTGCACCACGCGACAGTTGTATTCCAAAACTGAGTCACTCAGATCACACGAGTACCCAAGTATGCTTGAAACTCATTCAAATACAAGTGCTTCTATCTGTTGTCTTGATTGTTTCCCACTCATTCCTTTTGGTTTGGGGAACATGTCAAAATCCAATGCCCAGAGAACTTCAGGTAGAGCTCGCGGAAATGCTCAGTGGACACCCCAGGTAGGGTAAGGATCAGCATTTCCACACTACTCAGAGAATATTTATTTTCAGGGATGGATTTTTAGCCCAATTCAAGTTGATAAAAAGTGGTTTCGTGAAAATTGCAGAAAATTTTTTTTCAGAAACTCCGGGGTGCCTTGAGGTCGCGATGCACCACGCGACAGTTGTATTCCAAAACTGAGCCACTCAGATCACACGAGTACCCAAGCATGCTTGAAACACATTCAAATGCAAGTGCCTCTATCTCTTTTCTTGATTGTTTCATACTCATTCCTTTTGGTTTGGGGAACATGTCAAAATCCCATGCCCAGAGAACTTCAGGTAGAGTTCGGGGAACTGCTCAGTGGACAACCCAGGCAGGGTAAGGATCAGCATTTACACACTACTCAGAGAATTTTTATTTTCAGGGATGGATTTTTAGCCCAATTCAAGTTGAAGAAAAGTGGTTTCGTGAAAATCGCAGAAAATTTTTTTTCAGAAACTCCGGGGTGCCTGGAGGTCGCGGTGCACCACGCGACAGTTGTATTCCAAAACTGAGTCACTCAGATCACACGAGTACCCAAGCATGCTTGAAACTCATTCAAATGCAAGTGCTTCTATCTGTTGTCTTGATTGTTTCCCACTCATTCCTTTTGGTTTGGGGAACATGTCAAAATCCCATGCCCAGAGAACTTCAGGTAGAGCTCGCGGAAATGCTCAGTGCACAATCCAGACAGGGTAAGGATCAGTATTTCCACACTACTCAGAGAATTTTTATTTTCAGTGATGGATTTTTAGCCCAATTCGAGTTGAAGAAAAGTGGTTTCGTGAAAATTGCTGAAAATTTTTTTTCAGAAACTCCGGGGTGCCTGGAGGTCGCGGTGCACCACGCTAAAGTTGTATTCGAAAACTGGGTCACTCAGATCACACGAGTACCCAAGCATGCTTGAAACTCATTAAAATGCAAGTGCTTCTATCTGTTGTCTTGATTGTTTCCCACTCATTCCTTTTGGTTTGGGTAATATGTCAAAATCCCATGCCCAGAGAACTTCAAGTAGAGTTCGCGGAAATGCTCAGTGGACAAACCAGGCAGGGTAAGGATCAGCATTTACACACTACTCAGAGAATTTTTATTTTCAGGGATGGATTTTTAGCCCAATTCAAGTTGAAGAAAAGTGGTTTCGTGAAAATCGCAGAAAATTTTTTTTCAGAAACTCCGGGGTGCCTGGAGGTCGCGGTGCACCACGCGACAGTTGTATTCCAAAACTGAGTCACTCAGATCACACGAGTACCCAAGAATGCTTGAAACTCATTCAAATGCAAGTGCTTCTATCTGTTGTCTTGATTGTTTCCCACTCATTCCTTTTGGTTTGGGGAACATGTCAAAATCCCATGCCCAGAGAACTTCAGGTAGAGCTCGCGGAAATGCTCAGTGGACAACCCAGGCAGGGTAAGGATCAGTATTTCCACACTACTCAGAGAATTTTTATTTTCAGTGATGGATTTTTAGCCCAATTCGAGTTGAAGAAAAGTGGTTTTGTGAAAATCGCAGAAAATTTTTTTTCAGAAACTCCGGGGTGCCTGGAGGTCGCGATGCACCACGCGACAGTTGTATTCGAAAACTGAGTCAATCAGATCACACGAGTACCCAAGCATGCTTGAAACTTATTCAAATGCAAGTGCTTCAATCTGTTGTCTTGATTGTTTCCCACTCATTCCTTTTGGTTTGGGTAACATGTCAAAATCCCATGCCCAGAGAACTTCAAGTAGAGTTCGCGGAAATGCTCAGTGGACACCCCAGGCAGGGTAAGGATCAGCATTTCCACACTACTCAGAGAATTTTTATTTTCAGGGATGGATTTTTAGCCCAATTCAAGTTGAAGAAAAGTGGTTTCGTGAAAATCGCAGAAAATTTTTTTTCAGAAACTCCGGGGTGCCTGGAGGTCGCGGTGCACCACGTGACAGTTGTATTCGAAAACTGAGTCACTCAGATCACACGAGTACCCAAGCATGCTTGAAACTCATTCAAATGCAAGTGCTTCTATCTGTTGTCTTGATTGTTTCCCACTCATTCCTTTTGGTTTGGGGAACATGTCAAAATCCAATGCCCAGAGAACTTCAAGTAGAGTTCGCGGAAATGCTCAGTGGACACCCCAGGTAGGGTAAGGATCAGCATTTCCACACTACTCAGAGCATATTTATTTTCAGGGATGGATTTTTAGCCCAATTCAAGTGGATGAAAAGTGGTTTCGTGAAAATCGTTGAAAATTTTTTTTCAGAAACTCCGGGGTGCCTGGAGGTCGCGGTGCACCACGCGACAGTTGTATTCCAAAACTGAGTCACTCAGATCACACGAGTACCCAAGCATGCTTGAAACTCATTCAAATGCATGTGCTTCTATCTGTTGTCTTGATTGTTTCCCACTCATGTCTTTTGGTTTGGGGAACATGTCAAAATCCCATGCCCAGAGAACTTCAGGTAGAGCTCGCGGAAATGCTCAGTGGACAACCCAGGCAGGGTAAGGATCAGTATTTCCACACTACTCAGAGAATTTTTATTTTCAGGGATGGATTTTTAGCCCAATTCAAGTTGAAGAAAAGTGGTTTCGTGAAAATTGCTGAAAATTTTTTTTCAGAAACTCCGGGGTGCCTGGAGGTCGCGGTGCACCACGCGACAGTTGTATTCGAAAACTGAGTCACTCAGATCACACGAGTACCCAAGCATGCTTGAAACTCATTCAAATGCAAGTGCTTCTATCTGTTGTCTTGATTGTTTCCCACTCATTCCTTTTGGTTGTGGGAACATGTCAAAATCCCATGCCCAGAGAACTTCAAGTAGAGTTCGCGGAAATGCTCATGGACACCCCAGGTAGGGTAAGGATCAGCATTTCCACACTACTCAGAGAATTTTTATTTTCAGGGATGGATTTTTAGCCCAATTCAAGTTGAAGAAAAGTGGTTTCGTGAAAATCGCAGAAAATTTTTTTTCAGAAACTCCGGGGTGCCTGGAGGTCGCGGTGCACCACGCGACAGTTGTATTCCAAAACTGAGTCACTCAGATCACACGAGTACCCAAGCATGCTTGAAACTCATTCAAATGCAAGTGCTTCTATCTGTTGTCTTGATTGTTTCCCACTCATTCCTTTTGGTTTGGGGAACATATCAAAACCCCATGCCCAGAGAACTTCAGGTAGAGTTCGGGGAAATGCTCAGTGGACAACCCAGGCAGGGTAAGGATCAGCATTTACACACTACTCAGAGAATTTTTATTTTCAGGGATGGATTTTTAGCCCAATTCAAGTTGAAGAAAAGTGGTTTCGTGAAAATCGCAGAAAATTTTTTTTCAGAAACTCCGGGGTGCCTGGAGGTCGCGGTGCACCACACGACAGTTGTATTCCAAAACTGAGTCACTCAGATCACACGAGTTCCCAAGCATGCTTGAAACTCATTTAAATGGAAGTGCTTCTCTCTGTTGTCTTAATTGTTTCCCACTCATTCCTTTTGGTTTGGGGAACATGTCAAAATCCCATGCCCAGAAAACTTCAGGTAGAGCTCGCGGAAATGCTCAGTGGACAACCCAGGCAGGATAAGGATCAGTATTTCCACACTACTCAGAGAATTTTTATTTTCAGTGATGGATTTTTAGACCAATTCAAGTTGAAGAAAAGTGGTTTCGTGAAAATCGCAGAAAATTATTTTTCAGAAACTCCGGGGTGCCTGGAGGTCGCTGTGCACCACGCGACAGTTGTATTCGAAAACTGAGTCACTCAGATCACACAAGTACCCAAGCATGCTTGAAACTCATTCAAATGCAAGTGCTTCTATCTGTTGTCTTGATTGTTTCGCACTCATTCCATTTGGTTTGGGGAACATGTCAAAATCCCATGCCTAGAAAACTTCAGGTAGAGCTCGCGGAAATGCTCTGTGGACAACCCAGGCAGGGTAAGGATCAGTATTTCCACACTACTCAGAGAATTTTTATTTTCAGGGATGGATTTTTAGCCCAATTCAAGTTGAAGAAAAGTGGTTTCGTGAAAATCGCAGAAAAAATTTTTTCAGAAACTCCGGGGTGCCTGGAGGTCGCGGTGCACCACGCGACAGTTGTATTCGAAAACTGAGTCACTCAGATCACACGAGTACCCAAGCATGCTTGAAACTCAGTCAAATGCAAGTGCATCTATCTGTTGTCTTGATTGTTTCGCACTCATTCCGTTTGGTTTGGGGAACATGTCAAAATCCCATGCCCAGAAAACTTCAGGTAGAGCTCGCGGAAATGCTCTGTGGACAACCCAGGCAGGGTAAGGATCAGTATTTCCACACTACTCAGAGAATTTTTATTTTCAGGGATGGATTTTTAGCCCAATTCAAGTTGAAGAAAAGTGGTTTCGTGAAAATCGCAGAAAATTTTTTTTCAGAAACTCCGGGGTGCCTGGAGGTCGCGGTGCACCACGCGACAGTTGTATTCCAAAACTGAGTCACTCAGATCACACGAGTACCCAAGCATGCTTGAAACTCATTCAAATGCAAGTGCTTCTATCTGTTGTCTTGATTGTTTCCCACTCATTCCTTTTGGTTTGGGGAACATGTCAAAATCCCATGCCCAGAGAACTTCAGGTAGAGCTCGCGGAAATGCTCAGTGGACACCCCAGGTAGGGTAAGGATCAGCATTTCCACACTACTCAGAGAATATTTATTTTCAGGGATGGATTTTTAGCCCAATTCAAGTTGATGAAAAGTGGTTTCGTGAAAATTGCAGAAAATTTTTTTTCAGAAACTCCGGGGTGCCTTGAGGTCGCGATGCACCACGCGACAGTTGTATTCCAAAACTGAGCCACTCAGATCACACGAGTACCCAAGCATGCTTGAAACACATTCAAATGCAGGTGCCTCTATCTCTTTTCTTGATTGTTTCATTCTCATTCCTTTTGGTTTGGGGAACATGTCAAAATCCCATGCCCAGAGAACTTCAGGTAGAGTTCGGGGAACTGCTCAGTGGACAACCCAGGCAGGGTAAGGATCAGCATTTACACACTACTCAGAGAATTTTTATTTTCAGGGATGGATTTTTAGCCCAATTCAAGTTGAAGAAAAGTGGTTTCGTGAAAATCGCAGAAAATTTTTTTTCAGAAACTCCGGGGTGCCTGGAGGTCGCGGTGCACCACGCGACAGTTGTATTCCAAAACTGAGTCACTCAGATCACATGAGTACCCAAGCATGCTTGAAACTCATTCAAATGCAAGTGCTTCTATCTGTTGTCTTGATTGTTTCCCACTCATTCCTTTTGGTTTGGGGAACATGTCAAAATCCCATGCCCAGAGAACTTCAGGTAGAGCTCGCGGAAATGCTCAGTGGACAATCCAGGCAGGGTAAGGATCAGTATTTCCACACTACTCAGAGAATTTTTATTTTCAGTGATGGATTTTTAGCCCAATTCGAGTTGAAGAAAAGTAGTTTCGTGAAAATTGCTGAAAATTTTTTTTCAGAAACTCCGGGGTGCCTTGAGGTCGCGGTACACCAAGCGACAGTTGTATTCCAAAACTGAGTCACTCAGATCACACGAGTACCCAAGCATGCTTGAAACTCATTCAAATGCAAGTGCTTTTATCTGTTGTCTTGATTGTTTCCCACTCATTCCTTTTGGTTTGGGGAACATGTCAAAATCCCATGCCCAGAGAACTTCAGGTAGAGTTCGCGGAAATGCTCAGTGGACACCCCAGGAAGGGTAAGGATCAGCATTTCCACACTACTCAGAGAATATTTATTTTCAGGGATGGATTTTTAGCCCAATTCAAGTTGATGAAAAGTGGTTTCAAGAAAATTGCAGAAAAATTTTTTTCAGAAACTCCGGGGTGCCTTGAGGTCGCGATGCACCACGCGACAGTTGTATTTTAAAACTGAGTCACTCAGATCACACGAGTACCCAAGCATGCTTGAAACTCATTCAAATGCAAGTGCCTCTATCTGTTTTCTTGAGTGTTTCCCACTCATTCCTTTTGGTTTGGGGAACATGTCAAAATCCCATGCCCAGAGAACTTCAGGTAGAGTTCGGGGAAATGCTCAGTGGACAACCCAGGCAGGATAAGGATCAGCATTTACACACTACTCAGAGAATATTTATTTTCAGGGATGGATTTTTAGCCCAATTCAAGTTGATGAAAAGTGGTTTCGTGAAAATTGCAGAAAATTTTTTTTCGGAATCTCCGGGGTGCCTTGAGGTCGCGATGCACTACGCGACAGTTGTATTCGAAAACTGAGTCACTCAGATCACACGAGTACCCAAGCATGCTTGAAACTCATTCAAATGCAAGTGCTTCTATCTGTTGTCTTGATTGTTTCCCACTCATTCCTTTTGGTTTGGGTAACATGTCAAAATCCCATGCCCAGAGAACTTCAAGTAGAGTTCGCGGAAATGCTCAGTGGACACCCCAGGTTGGGTAAGGATCAGCATTTCGACACTACTCAGAGAATTTTTATTTTCAGGGATGGATTTTTAGCCCAATTCAAGTTGATGAAAAGTGGTTTCAAGAAAATTGCAGAAAATTTTTTTTCAGAAACTCCGGGGTGCCTTGAGGTCGCGATGCACCACGCGACAGTTGTATTCCAAAACTGAGTCACTCAGATCACACGAGTACCCAAGCATGCTTGAAACTCATTCAAATGCAAGTGCCTCTATCTCTTTTCTTGGTTGTTTCCCACTCATTCCTTTTGGTTTGGGGAACATGTCAAAATCCCATGCCCAGAGAACTTCAGGTAGAGTTCGGGGAAATGCTCAGTGGACAACCCAGGCAGGGTAAGGATCAGCATTTCCACACTACTCAGAGAATTCTTATTTTCAGGGATGGATTTTTAGCCCAATTCAAGTTGAAGAAAAGTGGTTTCGTGAAAATCGCAGAAAATTTTTTTTCAGAAACTCCGGGGTGCCTGGAGGTCGCGGTGCACCACACGACAGTTGTATTCCAAAACTGAGTCACTCAGATCACACGAGTACCCAAGCATGCTTGAAACTCATTCAAATGCAAGTGCTTCTATCTGTTGTCTTGATTGTTTCCCACTCATTCCTTTTGGTTTGGGGAACATGTCAAAATCCCATGCCCAGAGAACTTCAGGTAGAGCTCGCGGAAATGCTCAGTGGACAACCCAGGCAGGGTAAGGATCAGTATTTCCACTCTACTCAGAGAATTTGTATTTTCAGTGATGGATTTTTAGCCCAATTCAAGTTGAAGAAAAGTGGTTTCGTGAAAATCGCAGAAAATTTTTTTTCAGAAACTCCGGGGTGCCTGGAGGTCGCGGTGCACCACGCGACAGTTGTATTCAAAAACTGAGTCACTCAGATCACACGAGTACCCAAGCATGCTTGAAACTCATTCAAATGCAAGTGCCTCTATCTGTTTTCTTGATTGTTTCCCACTCATTCCTTTTGTTTGGGGGAACATGTCAAAATCCCATGCCCAGAGAACTTCAAGTAGAGTTCGCGGCAATGCTCAGTGGACACCCCAGGTAGGGTAAGGATCAGCATTTCCACACTACTCAGAGAATATTTATTTTCAGGGATGGATTTTTAGCCCAATTCAAGTTGATGAAAAGTGGTTTCGTGAAAATTGCAGAAAATTTTTTTTCAGAAACTCCGGGGTGCCTTGAGGTCGCGATGCACCACGCGACAGTTGTATTTTAAAACTGAGTCACTCAGATCACACGAGTACCAAAGCATGCTTGAAACTCATTCAAATGCAAGTGCCTCTATCTGTTTTCTTGAGTGTTTCCCACTCATTCCTTTTGGTTTGGGGAACATGTCAAAATCCCATGCCCAGAGAACTTCAGGTAGAGTTCGGGGAAATGCTCAGTGGACAACCCAGGCAGGGTAAGGATCAGCATTTACACACTACTCAGAGAATTTTTATTTTCAGTGATGGATTTTTAGCCCAATTCAAGTTGAAGAAAAGTGGTTTCGTGAAAATCGCAGAAAATTTTTTTTCAGAAACTCCAGGTTGCCTGGAGGTCGCGGTGCACTACGCGACAGTTGTATTCGAAAACTGAGTCACTCAGATCACACGAGTACCCAAGCATGCTTGAAACTCATTCAAATGCAAGTGCTTCTATCTGTTGTCTTGATTGTTTCCCACTCATTCCTTTTGGTTTGGGTAACATGTCAAAATCCCATGCCCAGAGAACTTCAAGTAGAGTTCGCGGAAATGCTCAGTGGACACCCCAGGTAGGGTAAGGATCAGCATTTCCACACTACTCAGAGAATATTTATTTTCAGGGATGGATTTTTAGCCCAATTCAAGTTGATGAAAAGTGGTTTCGTGAAAATTGCAGAAAATTTTTTTTCAGAAACTCCGGGGTGCCTTGAGGTTGCGATGCACCACGCGACAGTTGTATTCGAAAACTGAGTCACTCAGATCACACGAGTACCCAAGCATGCTTGAAACTCATTCAAATGCAAGTGCTTCTATCTGTTGTCTTGATTGTTTCCCACTCATTCCTTTTGGTTTGGGGAACATGTCAAAATCCCATGCCCAGAAAACTTCAGGTAGAGTTCAGAGAAATGCTCAGTGGTCAACCCAGGCAGGGAAAGGATCAGCATTTCCACACTACTCAGAGAATTTTTATTTTCAGGGATGGATTTTTAGCCCAATTCAAGTTGAAGAAAAGTGGTTTCGTGAAAATCGCAGAAAATTTTTTTTCAGAAACTCCGGGGTGCCTGGAGGTCGCGGTGCACCACGCGACAGTTGTATTCGAAAACTGAGTCACTCAGATCACACGAGTACCCAAGCATGCTTGAAACTCATTCAAATGCAAGTGCTTCTATCTGTTGTCTTGATTGTTTCCCACTCATTCCTTTTGGTTTGGGTAACATGTCAAAATCCCATGCCCAGAGAACTTCAAGTAGAGTTCGCGGAAATGCTCAGTGGACAACCCAGGCAGGGTAAGGATCAGCATTTACACACTAGTCAGAGAATTTTTATTTTCAGTGATGGATTTTTAGCCCAATTCAAGTTGAAGAAAAGTGGTTTCGTGAAAATCGCAGAAAATTTTTTTTCAGTAACTCCAGGGTGCCTGGAGGTCGCGGTGCACTACGCGACAGTTGTATTCGAAAACTGAGTCACTCAGATCACACGAGTACCCAAGCATGCTTGAAACTCATTCAAATGCAAGTGCTTCTATCTGTTGTCTTGATTGTTTCCCACTCATTCCTTTTGGTTTGGGTAACATGTCAAAATCCCATGCCCAGAGAACTTCAAGTAGAGTTCGCGGAAATGCTCAGTGGACACCCCAGGTAGGGTAAGGATCAGCATTTCCACTCTACTCAGAGAATATTTATTTTCAGGGATGGATTTTTAGCCCAATTCAAGTTGATGAAAAGTGGTTTCGTGAAAATTGCAGAAAATTTTTTTTCGGAAACTCCGGGGTGCCTTGAGGTCGCGATGCACCACGCGACAGTTGTATTCGAAAACTGAGTCACTCAGATCACACGAGTACCCAAGCATGCTTGAAACTCATTCAAATGCATGTGCTTCTATCTGTTGTCTTGATTGTTTCCCACTCATTCCTTTTGGTTTGGGGAACATGTCAAAATCTCATGCCCAGAAAACTTCAGGTAGAGTTCAGAGAAATGCTCAGTGGTCAACCCAGGCAGGGTAAGGATCAGCATTTCCACACTACTCAGAGAATTTTTATTTTCAGGGATGGATTTTTAGCCCAATTCAAGTTGAAGAAAAGTGGTTTCGTGAAAATCGCAGAAAATTTTTTTTCAGAAACTCCGGGGTGCCTGGAGGTCGCGGTGCACCACACGACAGTTGTATTCCATAACTGAGTCACTCAGATCACACGAGTACCCAAGCATGCTTGAAACTCATTCAAATGCAAGTGCTTCTATCTGTTGTCTTGATTGTTTCCCACTCATTCCTTTTGGTTTGGGTAACATGTCAAAATCCCATGCCCAGAGAACTTCAAGTAGAGTTCGCGGAAATGCTCAGTGGACACCCCAGGTTGGGTAAGGATCAGCATTTCGACACTACTCAGAGAATTTTTATTTTCAGGGATGGATTTTTAGCCCAATTCAAGTTGATGAAAAGTGGTTTCAAGAAAATTGCAGAAAATTTTTTTTCAGAAACTCCGGGGTGCCTTGAGGTCGCGATGCACCACGCGACAGTTGTATTCCAAAACTGAGTCACTCAGATCACACGAGTACCCAAGCATGCTTGAAACTCATTCAAATGCAAGTGCCTCTATCTCTTTTCTTGGTTGTTTCCCACTCATTCCTTTTGGTTTGGGGAACATGTCAAAATCCCATGCCCAGAGAACTTCAGGTAGAGTTCGGGGAAATGCTCAGTGGACAACCCAGGCAGGGTAAGGATCAGCATTTACACACTACTCAGAGAATTTTTATTTTCAGGGATGGATTTTTAGCCCAATTCAAGTTGAAGAAAAGTGGTTTCGTGAAAATCGCAGAAAATTTTTTTTCAGAAACTCCGGGGTGCCTGGAGGTCGCGGTGCACCACGCGACAGTTGTATTCAAAAACTGAGTCACTCAGATCACACGAGTACCCAAGCATGCTTGAAACTCATTCAAATGCAAGTGCCTCTATCTGTTTTCTTGATTGTTTCCCACTCATTCCTTTTGTTTTGGGGAACATGTCAAAATCCCATGCCCAGAGAACTTCAAGTAGAGTTCGCGGCAATGCTCAGTGGACACCCCAGGTAGGGTAAGGATCAGCATTTCCACACTACTCAGAGAATATTTATTTTCAGGGATGGATTTTTAGCCCAATTCAAGTTGATGAAAAGTGGTTTCGTGAAAATTGCAGAAAATTTTTTTTCAGAAACTCCGGGGTGCCTTGAGGTCGCGATGCACCACGCGACAGTTGTATTTTAAAACTGAGTCACTCAGATCACACGAGTACCCAAGCATGCTTGAAACTCATTCAAATACAAGTGCCTCTATCTGTTTTCTTGAGTTTTTCCCACTCATTCCTTTTGGTTTGGGGAACATGTCAAAATCCCATGCCCAGAGAACTTCAGGTAGAGTTCGGGGAAATGCTCAGTGGTCAACCCAGGCAGGGTAAGGATCAGCATTTCCACACTACTCAGAGAATTTTTATTTTCAGGGATGGATTTTTAGCCCAATTCAAGTTGAAGAAAAGTGGTTTCGTGAAAATCGCAGAAAATTTTTTTTCAGAAACTCCGGGGTGCCTGGAGGTCGCGGTGCACCACGTGACAGTTGTATTCGAAAACTGAGTCACTCAGATCACACGAGTACCCAAGCATGCTTGAAACTCATTCAAATGCAAGTGCTTCTATCTGTTGTCTTGATTGTTTCCCACTCATTCCTTTTGGTTTGGGGAATATGTCAAAATCTCATGCCCAGAAAACTTCAGGTAGAGTTCAGAGAAATGCTCAGTGGTCAACCCAGGCAGGGAAAGGATCAGCATTTCCACACTACTCAGAGAATTTTTATTTTCAGGGATGGATTTTTAGCCCAATTCAAGTTGAAGAAAAGTGGTTTCGTGAAAATCGCAGAAAATTTTTTTTCAGAAACTCCGGGGTGCCTTGAGGTCGCGGTGCACCACGCGACAGTTGTATTCAAAAACTGAGTCACTCAGATCACACGAGTACCCAAGCATGCTTGAAACTCATTCAAATGCAAGTGCTTCTATCTGTTGTCTTGATTGTTTCCCACTCATTCCTTTTGGTTTGGGTAACATGTCAAAATCCCATGCCCAGAGAACTTCAAGTAGAGTTCGCGGAAATGCTCAGTGGACACCCCAGGCAGGGAAAGGATCAGTATTTCCACACTACTCAGAGAATTTTTATTTTCAGTGATGGATTTTTAGCCCAATTCAAGTTGAAGAAAAGTGGTTTCGTGAAAATCGCTGACAATTTTTTTTCAGAAACTCCGGGGTGCCTGGAGGTCGCGGTGCACCACGCGACAGTTGTATTCGAAAACTGAGTCACTCAGATCACACGAGTACCCAAGCATGCTTGAAACTCATTCAAATGCAAGTGCTTCTATCTGTTGTCTTGATTGTTTCCCACTCATTCCTTTTGGTTTGGGGAACATGTGAAAATCCCATGCCCAGAGAACTTCAGGTAGAGTTCGGGGAAATGCTCAGTGGACAACCCAGGCAGGGTAAGGATCAGCATTTACACACTACTCAGAGAATTTTTATTTTCAGGGATGGATTTTTAGCCCAATTCAAGTTGAAGAAAAGTGGTTTCGTGAAAATCACTGAAAATATTTTTCAGAAACTCCGGGGTGCCTGGATGTCGCGGTACACAACGCGACAGTTGTATTCCAAAACTGAGTCACTCAGATCACACGAGTACCCACGCATGCTTGAAACTCATTCAAATGCAAGTGCGTCTATCCGTTGTCTTGATTGTTTCCCACTCATTCCTTTTGGTTTGGGTAACATGTCAAAATCCCATGCCCAGAGAACTTCAACTAGAGTTCGCGGAAATGCTCAGTGGACAACCCAGGTAGAATATTTATTCAACTCAGAGAATATTTATTTTCAGGGATGGATTTTTAGCCCAATTCAAGTTGATGAAAAGTGGTTTCGTGAAAATTGCAGAAAATTTTTTTTCAGAAACTCCGGGGTGCCTTGAGGTCGCGATGCACCACGCGACAGTTGTATTCCAAAACTGAGTCACTCAGATCACACGAGTACCCACGCATGCTTGAAACTCATTCAAATGCAAGTGCGTCTATCCGTTGTCTTGATTGTTTCCCACTCATTCCTTTTGGTTTGGGGAACATGTCAAATCCCATGCCCAGAGAACTTCAACTAGAGTTCGCGGAAATGCTCAGTGGACTCCCCAGGTAGGGTAAAAATCAGTATTTACACACCACTCAGAGAATTTTTATTTTCAGGGATGGATTTTTAGCCCAATTCAAGTTGAAGAAAAGTGGTTTCGTGAGAATCGCTGAAAATTTTTTTTCAGAAACTCCGGGGTGCCTTGATGTCGCGGTGTGCCACGCGACAGTTGTATTCCAAAACTGAGTCACTCAGATCACACGAGTACCCAAGCATGCTTGAAACTCATTCAAATGCAAATGCTTCTATCCGTTGTCTTGATTGTTTCCCACTCATTCCTTTTGCTTTGGGTAACATGTCAAAATCCCATGCCCAGAGAACTTCAACTAGAGTTTGCGGAAATGCTCTGTGGACACCCCAGGTAGGGTAAGGATCAGAATTTACACACCACTAAGAGAATTGTTATTTTCAGGGATGGATTTTTAGCCCAATTCAAGTTGAAGAAAAGTGGTTTCGTGAGAATCGCTGAAAA
Source organism: Atractosteus spatula (assembly GCF_055471065.1). NCBI lineage: Eukaryota > Metazoa > Chordata > Actinopteri > Semionotiformes > Lepisosteidae > Atractosteus > Atractosteus spatula. The sequence continues at coordinate 295,144 of NC_142711.1, forward strand.
TTTTTTTTCAGAAACTCCGGGGTGCCTTGATGTCGCGGTGTACCACGCGACAGTTGTATTCCAAAACTGAGTCACTCAGATCACACGAGTACCCAAGCATGCTTGAAACTCATTCAAATGCAAGTGATTCTATCCGTTGTCTTGATTGTTTCCCACTCATTCCTTTTGGTTTGGGTAACATGTCAAATTCCCATGCCCAGAGAACTTCAACTAGAGTTCGCGGAAATGCTCAGTGGACACCCCAGGTAGGGTAAGAATCAGCATTTACACACCACTCAGAGAATTTTTATTTTCAGGGATGTATTTTTAGCCCAATTGAAGTTGAAGACAAGTGGTTTCGTGAAAATCGCTGAAAATTTTTTTTCCGAAACTCCGGGGTGCCAGGATGTCGTGGTGCACCACGCGACAGTTGTATTCCAAAACTGAGTCACTCAGATCACACGAGTACCCAAGCATGCTTGAAACTCATTCAAATGCAAGTGCTTCTATCCGTTGTCTTGATTGTTTCCCACTCATTCCTTTTGGTTTGGGTAACATGTTAAAATCCCATGCCCAGAGAACTTCAACTAGAGTTCGCGGAAATGCTCAGTGGACACCCCAGGTAGGGTAAGGATCAGCATTTATACACCACTCAGAGAATTGTTATTTTCAGGGATGGATTTTTAGCCCAATTCAAGTTGAAGAAAAGTGGTTTCGTGAAAATCGCAGAAAATTTTTTTTCAGAAACTCCGGGGTGCCTGGATGTCGCGGTGCACCACGCGACAGTTGTATTCCAAAACTGAGTCACTCAGATCACACGAGTACCCAACTATGCTTGAAACTCATTCAAATGCAAGTGCGTCTATCCGTTTTCTTGATTGTTTCCCACTCATTCCTTTTGGTTTGGGTAACATATCAAAATCTGTTGCCCACAGAACTTCAACTAGAGTTCGCGGAAATGCTCTGTGGACACCCCAGGTAGGGTAAGGATCAGCATTTACACACCACTCAGAGAATTTTTATTTTCAGGGATGGATTTTTAGCCCAATTCAAGTTGAAGAAAAGTGGTTTCGTGAAAATCGCTGAAAATTTTTTTTCAGAAACTCCGGGGTGCCTGGATGTCGCGGTGCACCACGCGACAGTTGTATTCCATAACTGAGTCACTCAGATCACACGAGTACCCAAGTATGCTTGACACTCATTCAAATGCCAGTGCTTCTATCCGTTGTCTTGATTGTTTCCCACTCATTCCTTTTGGTTTGGGTAACATGTCAAAATCCCATGCCCAGAGAACTTCAACTAGAGTTCGCGGAAATGCTCAGTGGACACCCCAGGTAGGGTAAGGATCAGCATTTACACACCACCCAGAGAATTTTTATTTTCATTGATGGATTTTTAGGCAAATTCAAGTTGAAGAAAAGTGGTTTCGTGAAAATCGCTGAAAATTTTTTTTCAGAAACTCCGGGGTGCCTTGATGTCGCGGTGTACCACGCAACAGTTGTATTCCAAAACTGAGTCACTCAGATCACACGAGTACCCAAGCATGCTTGAAACTCATTCAAATGCAAATGGTTCTATCCGTTGTCTTGATTGTTTCCCACTCATTCCTTTTGGTTTGGGTAACATGTCAAAATCCCATGCCCAGAGAACTTCAACTAGAGTTTGCGGAAATGCTCTGTGGACACCCCAGGTAGGGTAAGGATCAGAATTTACACACCACTAAGAGAATTGTTATTTTCAGGGATGGATTTTTAGCCCAATTCAAGTTGAAGAAAAGTGGTTTCGTGAGAATCGCTGAAAATTTTTTTTCAGAAACTCCGGGGTGCCTTGATGTCGCGGTGTACCACGCGACAGTTGTATTCCAAAACTGAGTCACTCAGATAACATGAGTACCCAAGCATGCTTGAAACTCATTCAAATGCAAATGCTTCTATCCGTTGTCTTGATTGTTTCCCACTCATTCCTTTTGCTTTGGGTAACATGTCAAAATCCCATGCCCAGAGAACTTCAACTAGAGTTCGCGGAAATGCTCTGTGGACACCCCAGGTAGGGTAAGGATCAGAATTTACACACCACTAAGAGAATTGTTATTTTCAGGGATGGATTTTTAGCCCAATTCAAGTTGAAGAAAAGTGGTTTCGTGAGAATCGCTGAAAATTGTTTTCAGAAACTCCGGGGTGCCTGGAGGTCGCGGTGCACCACGCGACAGTTGTATTCCAAAACTGAGTCACTCAGATCACACGAGTACCCAACTATGCTTGAAACTCATTCAAATGCAAGTGCGTCTATCCGTTTTCTTGATTGTTTCCCACTCATTCCTTTTGGTTTGGGTAACATATCAAAATCTGTTGCCCACAGAACTTCAACTAGAGTTCGCGGAAATGCTCTGTGGACACCCCAGGTAGGGTAAGGATCAGCATTTACACACCACTCAGAGAATTTTTATTTTCAGGGATGGATTTTTAGCCCAATTCAAGTTGAAGAAAAGTGGTTTCGTGAAAATCGCTGAAAATTTTTTTTCAGAAACTCCGGGGTGCCTGGATGTCGCGGTGCACCACGCGACAGTTGTATTCCATAACTGAGTCACTCAGATCACACGAGTACCCAAGTATGCTTGACACTCATTCAAACGCCAGTGCTTCTATCCGTTGTCTTGATTGTTTCCCACTCATTCCTTTTGGTTTGGGTAACATGTCAAAATCCCATGCCCAGAGAACTTCAACTAGAGTTCGCGGAAATGCTCAGTGGACACCCCAGGTAGGGTAAGGATCAGCATTTACACACCACCCAGAGAATTTTTATTTTCATTGATGGATTTTTAGCCCAATTCAAGTTGAAGAAAAGTGGTTTCGTGAAAATCGCTGAAAATATTTTTTCAGAAACTCCGGGGTGCCTTGATGTCGCGGTGTACCACGCAACAGTTGTATTCCAAAACTGAGTCACTCAGATCACACGAGTACCCAAGCATGCTTGAAACTCATTCAAATGCAAATGGTTCTATCCGTTGTCTTGATTGTTTCCCACTCATTCCTTTTGGTTTGGGTAACATGTCAAAATCCCATGCCCAGAGAACTTCAACTAGAGTTTGCGGAAATGCTCTGTGGACACCCCAGGTAGGGTAAGGATCAGAATTTACACACCACTAAGAGAATTGTTATTTTCAGGGATGGATTTTTAGCCCAATTCAAGTTGAAGAAAAGTGGTTTCGTGAGAATCGCTGAAAATTTTTTTTCAGAAACTCCGGGGTGCCTTGATGTCGCGGTGTACCACGCGACAGTTGTATTCCAAAACTGAGTCACTCAGATAACATGAGTACCCAAGCATGCTTGAAACTCATTCAAATGCAAATGCTTCTATCCGTTGTCTTGATTGTTTCCCACTCATTCCTTTTGCTTTGGGTAACATGTCAAAATCCCATGCCCAGAGAACTTCAACTAGAGTTCGCGGAAATGCTCTGTGGACACCCCAGGTAGGGTAAGGATCAGAATTTACACACCACTAAGAGAATTGTTATTTTCAGGGATGGATTTTTAGCCCAATTCAAGTTGAAGAAAAGTGGTTTCGTGAGAATCGCTGAAAATTGTTTTCAGAAACTCCGGGGTGCCTGGATGTCGCGGTGTACCACGTGACAGTTGTATTCCAAAACTGAATCAGTCGGGCCACACGAGTACCCAAGCATTCTTGAAACTCATTCAAAGCCAAGTGCTTCTATCCGTGGTCTTGATTGTTTCCCACTCATTCCTTTTGGTTTGGGTAACATGTCAAAATCTCTTGCCCAGAGTTCTTCAGATAGATATCGCGGAAATGCTCAGTGGACACCCCAGGTACGGTAAGGATCAGCATTTACACACTACTTAGAGAATTTTTATTTTCAGGGATGGATTTTTAGCCGAAGTCAAGTTGAAGAAAATTGGTTTCGTGATCCTAGCTGGTTTTTTTTTTTCTCAAAACTCTGGCCTTGATGTTCAGTTGCCCTGAGGCCCGCCTAGTACCAGGTCACTCCTGTCCTTGGCCTGTGGGCATAGGTTTCTATACGGCTTCTACTGAACAGCTGGGCCCGGGATAACCCCCATCTCGCCGCTATGCATAGGGTCTTTATCACTCTCCTGCCATTCCACGGTTCGTCCTTTCGGACTTATGTGATAGAATGCTGAGCCCACTTTAGACTCCGCGAGTCCACACCCTCTCCTATTGTCGCAGTCCTGGGCTCCCATGCCCCCTCTTGATGTCAGTGTTCCAGGTTCCCACGCCCCCTGCTATTTCCGTGTTCCGGGCTCCCACGCCCTCTGGTCTCCCTGGCTCTGGGCTCCCATGCCCTTATGTGTTTATTGTTCCCCTGTTCCGTCAGGGTTTATTTTTGTTTGTGATTTTTGTTTGTTTGTTCGGTCTGTTTTTTTTTTGTTTTGCTCCTCTGGAGCTCAGTATCAGCCCCCCCTTCCTCTACTCAATAAAGGTTTTTACCCGGAGGAGGGGGTAGCTCTCAGCCGTTTACTCCCGGAGGTTTCCTTTCAGTTAAATGAGGTTTTTCCTCCCCCCAGTGCTGTGCAGCTCTTTTTGGGGGGTCAGGAGCCGCCCGTGAAGGGGGGGGGTACTGTCATGCTCATTACACCTTGAAGGCGCTCTAAGTTCCTTCTGTTCCTAGTTCCCTGTGATTATTCATGTCTTTCTGGTGTGTCTTGTTGTGTAGCCTATTTATTTCCTGCTTCTGCTCTGCTACTCGCTCAGCATTGATGTTCAGTTGCCCTGAGACCTGCCTAGCACCAGGTCACTCCTGTCCTTGGCCTGAGGGCATAGGTTTCTATACGGCTTCTCCTGAACAGCTGAGCCCGGGCTAACCCCCGTCTCGCCATTACGCATAGGGTCTTTATCGCTCTCCTGCCATTCCACGGTTCGTCCTTTCGGACTTACATGACAAAATCCAACCCTGAGATTAAAAATTCTGTTAGTAGTGTGTAAATGCTAATTGTTACGCTACCTGGGGTGTCCACTGAGCATTTCCAAGAACTCTAACTGAAGTTCTCTTGGCATAGGATTTTGACATGTTACCCAAACCAAAAGGAATGAGTGGGAAACAATCAAGACCACACATAGAAGCACTTGCATTTGAATGAGTTTTAATCATGCTTGGTTACTCATATGATCCGACTGACTCAGTTTTGGTATACAACTGCCGCACGGTGCACCACAATATCCAGGCCCCACTGAGTTTTGGAAAAAAAAAATTTCAGATAGGATCAAGAAGCCACTCATCGTGAGCCCCAAAATTCAGCACTGAGATTAAAAATTGGCAAACACATTTAGCCATGCCCCTCGGACCACACCTACACCATCTACCTCATTATGATTTCTTATTTATTGCACATCTCCAGTCATTGTTTACACGTCTGTATTGTTTACATTCAAACAGTTTAGTTGTTTACTTGTATATTGTCTACTGTTTGTTTGTATATTGTTTTGATGCACTGTCTGCACTTTGTGTTTTTACAGTTGTTTTAACAATCAAGAGACTTTCTGTAAGTAAGTACTCCATTGTACCAGTACATGTACCAGTTACATATGGCAATAAAGTTCAAGTTCAAGTTCATGAGTGGGAAACAATCAAGACCACTGATAGAAGTACTTGCATTTGAATAATGCTTGGTTACCCATTGGATCCGACTGACTCAGTTTTGGGCTACAACTGCCGCGCAGTGCACTGCGACATCCAGGCCCCACGGAGTTTCGGAAAAAAAAAATTCAGATAGTCTCAAGAAACCACTCATCCTAAACCTGACTTGGGCCCCAAAATCCAACGCTGACATTAAAAAGTGTCTAAATGCTGATCCTTACCCTACCTGGGGTGTCCACTGAGCATTTCCACAAACTCTATCTGAAGTTCTCTGGGCATAGGATTTTGACATGTTCCCCAAACCAAAAAGAAGGATTGGGAAACAATCAAGAGCACTGATAGGAGCACTTGCATTTGAATGAGTTTCAATCATGCTTGGTGACCCACTGGATCCGACTGACTCAGTTTTGGAATACAACTGCCACGTGGTGCACCGCAACATCCAGGCCCCATGGAGTTCTGAAAAAAAAAATTCAGGTAGTCTCAAGAAACCACTCATCCTAAACCTGACTTGGATCCCAACATCCAGACCTGAGCTTGAAAATTGTCTAAGTAGTGTGTGAATTCTAACCCAGTTCAGAGTGAAGCCCAGTACAGACAAGCTGTGCACTCTCTAATTAATTAAACACATTTCATTTCTATAACTTTATTGTCCATCCAAAAGGGTGGAAATGTGTCCTTAGCATCCCCATAACAACAACCAAAAAAACAGATACCACTCAACATAAAATAAGTATCTTAAAAACACAAACTAGTCCTAGCCATAAAACACTACATACAGCATAAACATACCCCCATCTCCCTCTGCCTTCTCATTTCACATGTGGGCTTGCATTGAACCTGTTGCAAGTCTGGAAATTTCCCTTGGGGAGACAGACGCTGTTTAAGTGGTAGTTCTGGTTCAAACTGGAGATGAAAAGCGAGGAGAGTCCAGTGCATTTTGCAATATTACTGAATTAGGCTGGCAGCATAGCATTTAGAGAAAGGACCCATTTTATGGAAGTGATCACATACAGTAGTGATGATAGACAATACTCTATCATCACTACTGTTTCCATACTAAAGAATACAGTACTGCAGTAGAATTCAGGCACATGTAATTTGCCGCTGGTTCCTACATCTTCCTATATCTTTTCTCTTGCTTCTGAAATGTTGGGATTACTGGAATTATTGGAATGACCGAGTGTGAACTCCGGCTCTTGGGTACAGCAGTAGAGTTCATTCACGCAACGGTTGTGACGGAAAACAAACGTCAGTACGAGAAGTGATGATGGAGCGAAAACAGAGGTGCAAAATATTGGACTGTATTACTTACTCCTTGGTTTGCTTTTTAAATTATTCCTACATGACTTTACTTAAAAATCAGAACGGAAATTGAAATTTGAACTTGCTAGCTTCATGCCAAAACGTCAGACAAAAAGACATAAACGGAGGAGTCAAATACGAATGTAAATAGCCGATTATTAAATTATACTCTATCCCAATTAGCCAAGGGAGCAAAAATAAATACAACAGCAAATTATATTTTTTCTCAAAATGGCAGGGATTATTAATAGTTATTATTACTGTGACAATAATTCTAACTTATTATTATACAAACAAATCGGGAGCACACTAGTTAACGGCAGATACCTTACAGCGTGGTGGTGGACGTGTCTGTTAATGGATATGTACCTTTGCTCATGGGAATTACGAAGGAAACAGACACTTTAATACTACAGAAATCCTGTATATACAGTATTTTTTTTAAATATGAGAATCTCACTCGGTGTTCTGCGAGATGACGTCGAAGTTCTATATTTCAAGCAGAGTAACCCTGATAGATCACGAGCAAATGCATCAACACAAAAAAAAAACATAACAGAGGTGCAAACGAGTTGAAGCCGCCGTGTTTACACAGCTAGCGGGCACAGAGACTGTAGCTGCTCCGACTCTACATGCTCGCAATGGCTGGCAGAATGACACCGCTCCGCCGTGCTCGCCCCCGCCCCGGAGCGTGCGCGGCGCGTCTGCGCGTTCCAGAGTTAAGCAGCCGCACCTGACTCCGGCTCGCCGGCGTTATTGGCTGATCCGCACGTCTGCGCCAGGATCGCAGCACCTGTGCGCGCCGAGCGGGGCTGTACTACACGGGGCTGAGGGGGTGTTGCATTAGCTGCGGTCTCCCCTCTGGCCTCTGGAGTTAGTCCTGCTCATTCAGTGAGAAAAAACGGGGGGGAGCCTTTTTTCTTTCCTTCTCTTCCGTCGTGCTTTATAGGTGAATGTACGGCCGCGGGAATATCCGGGGAGTCATGCAGTATTGCACCAGGCAGAATCCAGGTCCTGCTCACCGCAGGGATGTTTAAAAAAATAATGAAGTGCGAATCTAGGCAGTGTTAAAAGAAGAGGATGGGTACGGTTCGCGCAGGGGGCTTGCTCCGGGACCGGTAGTGCGCCGGGGGAAGATCGGTGCGCCCGCAGTGCTTTGCCGTAGTGGGTGATGTAGGAGCCGCCTGCTGACTAATTCTGTGCAGAAAGGGGCCGGCGACTCCACCTCTTCCTCTCTCTGTGCTGGCGTGCGGCAGCTTTCGATTTATAGACGAGAGGTGGTGAGATCCCGGATCCCGGGCACGTCTCTCATTCCTTACACCACCACACACCCCCCCTCCCCAGTGGGATTTTCTCCTGGACATGGCCGGGCCGGAGCAAGCCCAGCAGCAGGTGGACGAAGGAGCGGAGCACCTGGATGACGCGGAGCTGGCCCTGCAAGGCATCAACATGTTGCTGAACAACGGATTCAGAGAGAGCGACGAGCTCTTCAGAAAGCACAGGTAGGCACCGCCGCTCGCCTCGCACCGCGGCCCTGCTGTCATTCTCGCCTGCCAGGAATTAGACTAAATGTGAGCGAGCTTTGCGTGAATCCCCATGGTGTTCCCGCAAGAGCCCGCATCGCAGAGCGGTGAAGCAGGCATTTAACGCTTTAACACACGCCTGCGTGCTCGTCAGTCTACGTGAGAGTTGCAGTACGTTCTGAGCTGCAAGCCTGCACTGTTGTCGGTGTTTGTCAACAGTGAAGACTGTAAATAAAGCTTCTATATGGATGTACAGTTCAGTATATCACATGTACTGTACTATAATCTTCCCACTGGTGTCGGGCATTCTGCACTTAATGCTATGACGTACAATTAGATTGGCTGCATATACTGTTATTTTTATCATCTGCCATATGTCATGACTGAAGATGGTCAATTGTTCATTATTACTTCTACTAGTATTTACCGATCAAGCATAAAGATTACAGGTGCACCAATAGCCTTTGTCCTGTTGTTGCTGAAGTTTTGTTTGTCACCTCTGTAGCCATAGTGAATGAGAGCCTGACACATTTTAAAACAGCCAGCTTTGAAGAAACATTATCATTTAACCTTGTGGTTTCAGAGTTGGACTTGTGTTCATATAAAAAATATCATTGTTCTTCTAATTTTGGATGTGTGTTTTGGAAATAGATTCCATAACAGACAAGCAAAGCTTTCATGCTGAGTTGGCATTTTAGCTTGATTCAGATAGGTTTTTTTGTGGTAATGTGATTTTTGCATTATTATGTGTAGTCAGCCCTTAATACAAAAATCCAAAATGCATTACTAGCAAAAAAACAACCTCTCAGGAGCACAAACTAATTTAACCTGAACACCATCCCAGCCTGAAGATTATGATTCCAGAGGTGTTCAGGTGAGATTGTCAGACCTTGTTCCCTCATGACTGACTCATGACTGGGTTGGTCCAAATTTTGCCAACTTAATATCCACCTTAAATGTTGCAGGCAGCTGAGACACAGGACAGCTCAAGGAAAGTTCTGTAGTCTTGAATTGTTTCCTGGCATCCTGAGTTTTTGTGCTTTCTTGTTTAAGTCACCAGGAGCAGCTTCAAATACAAGACACATTGAAAAAGCACTGTATTCTAAGGATACTTTCAGGTGCAATTGATGTCTCAATTCCTGAGTGCAGCAGAAGTGCTTAGCAGTAGCAGCAACAGGACCTTGAATCACACTGTGTATTGTTGTGACACACCAGCCAGCCCCCAGTGGTTGAAGGACAATAGGAGTGTGTCTTTGTAATAATAGATGTTATTGATGCATCAGAGCAGTGGTATCACAAGAAACAATGATCTGCAAAGATACTGTAAATTAAGAACCTGTAAAATATGTTGCACTAATAATGAAGAATGGTCACTTTAATTGTCAGTTACACCTTTTGACCTTTACTAAATAACTTATCAGTTAAAATGCATAACAGATTTTAATCAATGAAACTTTAATATATTTTGTCCTCAGCTTAAAATGTTTTACAAGGAGCCGAATATTGATTTGTTTTATTTATTCCTGCCAGAATAACCCCAGGCCTGTTTTTCTTAAGAGAGCTTAAACAGTTGAAGGTTGATAATTTGTTGTGGATCATGTTTTTTGGTCTTTTGTTGAATCTGCTGGTTTGGTCATCTGAATGTGAGCAGTAAGAACAAACTGGGCAGTATCGTCAAGCTGTGTCAGGAAGTCACTGATGCTGATCTTTTCGGCCCTGCCCTCCGGGTCTGGCATAAAGCATACTGTGTCCCAGAGGACCCTTCACAGCCTTTGTTTAATGAATTCCTCTTGCTCTCCTCAAGGCGCAGATACTGATTTGCCACTTTAAAAGCAAACGGGTTTAAGTTCTCATTTATACCTGTGGCTATAACCTGCTTAACAAACTCTTTTTGGGGGCATGCCTATGTGTATTGTTTGTTTGTTTTCTTTATATTGTCTGCTGCTATAAAACAAATTGCCCTTTGGGGATAATAAAGACTCTATCTCTCTCATTTTCCCAATTCTGAACAGGCCTGTGATACCGTCTGTCACTCTTATGCCATAAAAAGTCATATTTCTCACTGAAAGCGTTATACATTATTTAATTAAAATAAGAATGCATTCAACTTCCCTTCCAGTTTTCCCATAGTAAATACATTTCCCCTGTTGTTTTCTGTCCTGCGTTGCTGACTAGGATCCTCCTGTGCTGAGATCATGTTAAATTGAAATGTAATTTCCTGTTGGGCATGCTGTACAAGTAATCTTTAAGGAGATAGTAGTTCAGGTGGGTAGCTGTGTCAGCATGCGTAGGCTGCAAAGGAACAAGTAATAGGTTTATTCCATGCTGAAAAAAAGAAGAAAGAAAACACAACGTTTCTGCCGTGGACCCTTCTTCAGGTGTGAGGAAGACAGGGCAGTAGGCAAAGGTAATGTAGCGGGAGAACAAAGGCTGGGAGAGAGGAGGAGTGAGAGGTGGGAGCAGGGGACAGTAAGAGAGACCAATCAAAAGGTGTGAAGTCAGAATAGGTGTAGAGAGGTGTAAAATGAAACCTCCTATTGGATGGAGAAAATTTAGAAGAAAAGTAGTCTGTCGTTAAGAGAAGGTGGAAGGTGTGATCCTAGCTGCAGGAAAATTTTGGTTTCTGTAGTCTTTCTGATGTATGAGTTCGGAAAACTGTCTTTGAGAACACAGACAGAGAGATTAGAGTGGTTGTGGCCGTCGGAGGTGAAATGGGAAACAATGGGCTTGGAGAGATCTTTAATCTTCACAGCCCTAACACGTTCTCTGAAGCGGTCTCCGAGTCTCCTTGTTTCTCCAATGTAGATGGCTGGGCATTTACTGCAAGAGATATAGTAAATAAGGTTGCTGCAGGTACAAGATGCCATTTGGGTGATCCAGAATTGTCCTGAGGGGCCTTGAATGAGTGTGGTGTTAGATGTGTACTTGCAGGTGATACAGCGAGCTCTGTTGCAAGGGAAAGTGCCTGGTGTGGATGGTTGCTGAGGGCGGTCAAGGGAGCTGTGAACAAGAAGGTTGCGCAGATTAAGTGGTCGGCGATATGAGATGATGGGGCAGTCAGAAAAGAGGGCCCCAATGGAGGGATCATCCTGTAGGAAGGAAAAGTTGTCGTTAATAGTCCTAGGGATAGGAAGTGTGTTGGGGTGGTAGGGAAGCACAAAGGATTGCGGTTGTTATAGCGGCAGTTCCTGATTGAGTTGATGGTCCGAGGGGTGTTTTTGGCTCGGGCAAGGGCCCTGTCAATCAAACTGCTGGGGTATCCTCTGTTGATGAAAAAGGAGTACATTTTGAGGGCTTGGTTCTGAAAGTTGATGTCGTCGCTGCCGAAGGAACTGTGAAAAAGGGAGAGAGTTGTTAGTGTGTTTGAGGTGAAATGAGCTATACAGGAGATAGCTATGTGAATCCGTGAGTTTGTAACCGAAGTGGAGAGTTGAGGGTGGGTGATGGAGAAGTTGATGTCTAGAAACGGAAGAGTAGTGGAAGATATGTTAACCGTATATTTGAGGGACAGGTGGAAGTTGGTGAAATGATGCAGAAAGCACTCATGCTGGTCATTGGAGCATGTGGCGGCACTGACGTAGTCATCAATGTATCGCTTGAGTGCTTTCTGCAACATTTCACCAACTTCCACCCGGATTACCTTTGCTTACTGCCTTGTCTCTCTCACACCTGAAGAAGGCTCCATGGCCAAAACGTTGTTTTCTTTTTCAGCATGGAATAAACCTATTACTTGTATCTTTAAGGAGAATCTAGTTAATACATATAAATGGAGAGTTTTTTCAAGTCATTACTTGTTTAATAACTGTATTAATAAAATGTGCAAATCCAGTTAACACCAACATTACAAAAAAATGTGTATATATGAAAAAGTAACATACGAGGTGGTTGCTTACGAGAGAGACCGTGTAGGCGGCCTCCTATCTGTCCTCAGGATAAATTCATACAGTTCAAGTTCTGAGTGTGGTAGGAAATTTATGGCTGTGTCGCACTGGTGAGAGAATTAACCAGACTGATTTTTTGCCTGTGGACAGTCATTAAGGAATGGCACATAATACACAAGCTAATTTTATTTTTTTTAAATGTGTTAATTCAGTGCTCTCATCTGGAGAAATGCTAAAAGTATTATTATGCAAGATGCAAATACCCAGCAGTTTGGTCACAAGTGCTGCAAACTTCCTTTAGAGATGTAGGTGTGGTAAGCACTGTTGGAACGTTTGCCAAGGATGTGTCAAGCATTTCTTTTGAGCAAGCACTAATTATTAGATAAATGGAAATCTAACAGAAGAATGTATTCAGGTTTCAACAGAAAATCAACAGATCATGGGATTTGAGCTGTTTTCCTTACACAGACCAGAGCTCTAAGTGTTATGTAGTTTATTTGTTAAACTCAATTGCTTTTATTTTATGCTCTGCACAAAATTAGTTATGTCAACTGTGCTTTATGAGTTTTATTATATTAAAGTAATTATTCTATGCTCTGCACTGTATTAAATAAAATGGAACAAGGAAAGGTTTATTCCAAGCTGAAAAGAAAAGAGACACAACTTTTCGGCTGTGGCGCCTTCTTCAGGTATGTCCACCTGAAAACTTTCAGATTTCAAGAAGATTCAAGTTCATCTATTTGTATGTTCGGACTCATGACTATCAAATTGCCAATAACCTTATACAGGTTGAGAATCCCTTATCCGAAATTCCTGGGACTGAAAGTGTTGCAGATTTTGGATTTTTTCGGATTTCGGAATATTTTTATATTTGCATCTATAAAATGGGACAGCTTGGTTATGGGACCTAAGTCTAAACACAATATCCATTTACATTTCATCATATAGCTTATACATATACCCTGAATGTAGTTTTATATACATTTTTAAACATAATACCATCAGAAGGTAAGATATCAGTCTCCACCTACGATGTCATGTTTTGATTAAAAGGTTACAGTACACGTACGCCATTTGTATTTTATTTTTTACTACACAGGTATTAAGTTTTATTGTAGGGTATAAAAACAAAGCATTGAATATGGTTACAGGTAAATAAAATGAAAACTGAAAAAAGTCAGCATTTTATTTTTAAAGTAATGTACAAGTAATGACGCTAGTCAAGTTACACTCATACATGGAGGTGAAATTCAGATTTCACGTAAAATGAACATTTTGTACTTACTGTATAAAAAAACAAAACAAAACATGATGATCACTGCTTACAAACTTGAAGATAAATGCAGCCCCAGACATTACAACTACATCAGGTCCGAGAAACTTGAGGGAGAGGGTACGTCATCGATGACATCACTGTGAGCTGGAAAGTTCGGTAAGTTATCAGTATCCACCAACGAAGTTGTGTTTTGATTAAAAGGTTACAGTACATAAAGATTTTTGTATAAAAACAAAACATGGAATTTGATTACAGGTAAATGTAATGAAAACTGAAAACGTCAGCATTATATTTGTTACGCAACAATTACGCTAGTCATGTTACACTCATACATAGCGTTTTACGTGGAGGTGAAAGCGGTGCACAACAGCTGTACGTAGTGGAACCATCCCGCACTTTATGGAATTTTCCATTTGTGGCGTGTCGTGTCAGCATTAAAAAAAACGTTAGGATTTTGGAGGTTTTTGGATTTTGGAATTTCGGATAAAGGATTTTCAACCTGTAATACTTGTAATTGCCTTGTGTTCCACTGGCTCTGTGTGACAGTTTTAGAAAATTATTTTAAATAGTATATAAAACTCCCTGTGATGGACTGGTGTCAGATCTTCCCGCCCTGCTTTGCTCCCGTTGCTTGCTGGGATAAGCTCTGGGCTCCCCTGTAGCCCTGTACTGGAAGAAGTGGTTAGAAAATGGATGGGCAGATATAAATGCTCTTGTCATACTAGAAAGGAAGAGTGACTCTTGAATCTTCTGAATGTCAATAATAGCTATTAAAACATATGCTGGTTATCCATATATTATATTATACGTTATAATATAATATCCATATATTTAACTATGAATATGATGTGTGTCTGTTAGAAATAACAGGGTTGTGCTCTTTTTTATTTCTCTCTTTGTGAATTACTGGAATGTGACTTTAAATGTTGGTTCTGATTCTCTTTCTCTAATGACAGTATTCATTCCTTCTCTTGCCAAATTGTGTAAAAGAAAAAGACAAACACTGAAGCAGAGATTACCGGTCACACCTTTATAAATATTTCAAGATCTATTAAGTGTCTAAAAATATTTGCTCGAGCTTGTACTGGTAAAAGATGTCCCTGTGAAGTCTGTACCATGTGTCGATACAAAAACAAAATGTTTGAGGATGGGATTGTCCCTTCAGCTCCAAAAATGTAAATATTTTAAGGTATATCATTAAATGATATTTAAATGCTGAATGATGTCCCATTCTTATAAATGCACACGATGGATTATGATGTCAAGCTCTGCTTCAGTGGTAATGAAAAGAGACCTGTAAGGCTGACCTGGATGCACAAGGCTCAGACTGTCTTTGGTGATGTGGATGATGTGAAAGGCTGATTTTGCCATTCCTCGCCATTGTCAGAGGGCATACAGCACAAACTTCCAACTTCAAGCAAAAAACTTTGAAGCAGAATTCATTGCCTTTGCTCTCCCAATCACTATAAAATCAAACAATGCGCACAATAAATTCTCTCACAGAAAAGTATTTTTTATTCTTCTTCATCCCATACATGCACAGCATAGGAATGTGTATTTGTCTCTCAACAGCACACAGTGCCGGTCTCTGCTGGATGCTGTTTCCGAGTCTGCACGTCAGAACACATCCGGTTTCAGTACAAATAAAAGTTATGAGTTTGTGTGCATGAAGACGTGGTGTAAACACTATTCAAATTCCTTTCGCAAACATGTGGGGAAGATAGATCAGTTATCGTGGGATTGCTGCACATTGCCTACTGATGCAAATTGCAGGATGTGAAATGTTTAACTCGCATGCAGTAGAGGCAGAGTAGAACCGACTCTTCTGTTTCTCTGTGATGCAGCAAGTGGCAGTTTCTTAAAAGTAATTCCATCCTCCTTAAAAATGTGCGAATGCCTGGTACTACCCGTAGTCTCCACTGTTGCTGGTTTTGTAGCCTCCAACGACACAATCTTCACTTATTCCACAATAAAAAACACATCTGCTTTAATACTTATTCAGCTTTCAGCAGAGTATGGTTTCGTCAGCTTTAATAACATATCTCTTTACTTCCTGGCTTGACATTCGCTAGTAAAGAGATGCCTAAGCGTATCAGAGTGAAGATCGCTGTTATCACAACTAGGGTGTTTTGCAAACCATGAGGCTGAATTTAACCATTTTGTACCCTGTTGGACTTATCTTCAGCAGGTCTTTGGTCTCTATACAGCCATGATCACTTCACAGCACCATAATTGCTGTGAATGTTAAGAATTATTGAAGTTTGCTATTACAAGTGACAGAACTTGTTTATCCTTCTTTAAAGGCAGTTTGTATAATCTCTGAGAAATTGAAATTAGTCACGTCAACAGAATCCATTTTGCTGAAACGGTTACTTTCACTTTAAAAGGTTTACTTTCAGATACAAAATTCCAGTCCTATGTATGAAAGTGCATTATGTAATCATCAAAGAAAAATAGTAAGTTTTCAATCATTCCATTAAAGTACAGAAATTTAGGAATGTTGTTGTTAATAAAAAAACATAATCTTGATTGTACAAGGTGACTGCATATTCTAATCACTATCATGCCTTTCTAATCTAGCGGATAATGTGACCTATAATTTAGTTTATTATCTCTTTAGGGAAATATTTAATTTGAAAGATTATATGAGTATTTTGAGCTCTTACAAAGATACTGCTGGTACTAAGGAGCATTGCTTGTTTATGATCATTGGAAACTCGGAATGTTGTTGAAACGCAAATTGGATGGATACGTACCGATTGTACTGTTCTCTTTGTATTTGTATCTAAAGCGATTTACAGTTGATCTGTACCAGTTTACAGTTTAGCTCTTTTTCTCACTTCTTTCAGGCGATGAGGGGAATCATATATTACAACCAGCTGAAGCAATGCTTGGTTTTACTGTTCCTTGAATGGGTTTGAACCCGATGGCCATGTACTGTATGTGAACTCCTCTGAAACGGATGCCCTTACGGTGTTTGTCTTTATGTGGACCATCCCTTGGTACACTTTGTAGATTTTAGAAATTAAC
Source organism: Atractosteus spatula (assembly GCF_055471065.1). Classification (NCBI taxonomy): domain Eukaryota; kingdom Metazoa; phylum Chordata; class Actinopteri; order Semionotiformes; family Lepisosteidae; genus Atractosteus; species Atractosteus spatula. The sequence goes on from NC_142711.1 coordinate 311,746, forward strand.
TATTGGTTAGAAATTAGTAAACGCCAAATAAACCAACAGAGCAAAATGGGGAATACGGTAGAAATAATCAGTATTGGTGCGGGAATCGCTGGACAGCTCTCTCTTGCTGTGGGGGCTGCGGCAGCTCGGAGCTGACGGGCCGAGTCGCTCTTTTCCTCAGCTCCTGAACCACAAAACGCGTCTAATGAAGAGGTACAGTACAGGTCACATGACTGGGGTTATGGTATTGTGGCACCAGAAAAATACAAAATTCTTCACAGCAAGAAGCTGTGTGCACCCTTTTCGGTTTTCGGTTGGAAGAACCAGCTTATTCTTTCAGTTTGACCCATGTTTCTTTAGGCTTTCAGTCCATCACAGGGGATGCATACTGCGGTGCAGTAGAACTTTTGTGGACGCATTACCTTCAGTTTTGTTGGCTCGCTATGAAATGACATCCCTATTGGACCTTTGACCAAAAAACTGTAATATTTAGATTTTTTTTTTCTGAACAGCAGATGGAGCAGAAATCTTGAAACATTGAACAGATAAACACGAAATAGTTCACTTAAAAACAATTTTTATTTTTCGAATGAGAGTAGAAATGTACTGCACAGTATACTGTACATTTCAAATGTTAACGCAGAGCTCATCATTTCCTTATTAGTAAAATGGAAGTATCCCTGTGTCAGTTGTTTCCTTTATTGCGTCTTGGAGTCCGTGAAATTTCCATATATTAACAAATAAAAATGTTAAAAATGTCTGGAGAATGCAGTCTCTAATAAAAAAGGTGTCTCTAATGATGTAATTTAAGGATGGGATGTAGTCCTATTTCTTTATGACTTTGAAGATGTTTTTAGTAAGCATGTTTTTTTTTTAATTTTTTAGTTTACTGTGAAAAGTATTTTAATAATTCTTGTGGTATTTTCCAGTTAAAAAACAGGCAAAAGTCTGTTTTAAAAGCCTACTTTGGCGTAGTTCAGTACTTTAACATCCTGATTACTTAAAGTACCCCATGGTACACTATTGCTTACAGTATATACAGTATGTTATTTACAGTATGAAAAAGTATAATGTGAAAAAGAATAATGCTATAAATTACACTTGTAATGCTGTAAACATAAAATAATGCTCAGAGATGAATGCTATCTTAATACATAATTTCTGTAGTAAAGACTTTTTACCCAAATCCGGGTTGTGCAGTCTTTTCTGTAGGTTGTCTTTGTTACAGAGCTCTTAATGAGTAAGTGGCTTAATTGTACTGTACCAAATTAACTGACTTTTCAGGTGCTGCTTTTTAAATAGACAGTGTTGTTGGTCAAAGTTGGTTGTGTCAAACTGATCAACCCTGAAGACGGTGAATCAGCTGACTGTGGCTGTTGAGTTTTGCTTTTTGTAATTTGCTGAAAGTGGAATATCTGCCCCAGAATGAGGTTTAAAGGCTTTCCTCTACGGTATACCAGTAATAGAATGGTCAACCGCCAAGCTGGACAGTAGAGGTTAGTGCTGACTGAGTGATGCAGTACACTGGGTTCACGTCAGATGTAACACTTTGCATATGCAGCAAAAAAAGTTCTTGTTTTGTCCTGTCTGACATATGTTTGCCATATCACTTAAATATTTTTTCGGGTTTCATACAGGATGTGAGGAGTTTTCCACTCTGCCTTGCAGGCCATGAAACGAATGGGGTATGGTTGACTCCTGCCCATTTTCTCCCATATCAGCCATTGAATTCTGTAGCTCTTTCCAAGCTGCTGTTGGCCTCATGGTAGCGTCTCTATAAAGTTTTCTCCTGGCTGCTCAGTTTGGAGGGACAGCCTGATCTAGGCAGTGTTAGAGGGCCTTCCACCTCTGCGTGACTGTCTTCACCAAGCTCCAAAAACACATTAGGGATCTTCGAAATAGTTTTGTACCCCCCTCCTGGTCTGTGACTATCTGCAGCTATGTCTCTTTGAGTTTTTTTTTAAAGCTGCTTGGTTTTCATTATTGAATTCTTGCTTGAGATTCACTACCTGACTGAGGGACCTTAACCAGACAAATGTATTTCTTCTGTAATAATGTGATCCTCTATCTATTATAGCACACAGAGGGCTCTAAACTAAGGTTAAGGTGATTTTGTACACCTGAATTAATTTGTTTGCCTCTGCAAAGGGTTTGAATACTTACACAGCAGTGATTTTTCCCTTTTTACTTTCATCCATCCATGCTTTATGTTTATTTCATACTTTCTTCATCCAATTCAGGGTCTCTGGAGAACCAAGCAACAGGCACAAGGCAGGGTACACCCTGGACAGGACGCCAGTCCATCGCATGGAAGACAGACACAAACACACACACTCAGTCCAGGACCAGTTTTCCCAGAAGCCAATTAACCTACAGTATCTGCATGTTTCTGGATTGTGGGAGGAAACAGGAGCACCCGATAGAAACCGACACAAACATAAAAACTCCACACAGACAGCACCCCAGGTCCAGAGTTGAAACCAGGGTTCAGTAATGCCAACCACATGCCACCTGCTATATATTTGTCTTTGAATATTTGGAGTAGGTTGTATGTATAACATGCATAGCTTCTGAGATCAGGCTTCAAGGTGGCAACACTATCTCTTAAAGTGTTGCTAGTGTTACTGGTAAAAAATCATTCTACTTCAGATAAAGGTATGAAATACAACTTGCTGATTAAAACCAATAAAAAATACAAAACCAGTGAAAGGGACAGTTTGTTTTTCTGCATGTGGTTAACTCCTCTCGAAACTACTGTCATGGAGTGTGTCTTCTGTTCTCTGCTATTTATATCATTGAACAGCAATTATGTTTTCCACTTTTATTTTAAAGCATGTTTCTGAAATGAATGCGTGCTGCTTGATATTTTCCACGTATTAACAAATTGAGAAGATAGAACTCTGAATTAACTTCGCTTCTTCAAAAGAACAAGTCAAGCTCTGGACAACACAACATTACTTTATTAACCCTTTACAATTTCTTGCATAAGGAATTATCTTTTCGCATACCCCAGCTTGCTCTCTATGAGACACACAGACAGGGAGAGAGCCTGGGGTCAGAGGGCAGGGTCTACCATTGTACGGCGCCCCTGGAGCAGTTGGGGTTAAGGGCCTTGCTCAGGAGTCCAATGGAGTAGGATTCCTCTGCCGGCTGCAGGATTTGAACCGGCAACCTTCTAGCCACAGGCACAGATCCTTAGCCACAGAGCCACCGCTCCACCCAGGACCCTGTGGTTTGTTTTTTTGCATGCCTTTGCTTTGATCTTTGCTGTGCAACCGAGGTGTCTTTGACTCGTGAAGTTACTTTATCACCATCTCTAGGAAGCATCCTTTACCCAGGTCTGTAGTGCTGGGTGTTGCAGCCCAAATGTTAAATCTCAGTATGCTTACCACATAATAGGAATTAAAATGGTTTAAAAAAAATTTGGAACTAGATACAGCACACGAATGATGGAAAATATTTAGAAAAAATAAAATATGAAGTAAATTGAACACCAAACTATATGAAGGGATAAACAGGCAAGATGCTATCAGAAAAAAATGTTAATCTTTATAGTGAACTAAAAATATGAATGCAAATTTATCCATTTGCATGGCCGATGTGTGCTGTTCTCAGGTACTCTGATTGATTAATTGACCTGCCAGTGAGAGAAGACATGCCTTGATCACCCGGGCTGATCAGTTATCCAGTTAGATCTCCATTACATGTAACCATTAGCAGCTGAAGAGTCTCTTAGATCAGAGGCTTTATCCTGGCTGATCACTGAGCCTGGATTGCCAGCAGCTCTGCAGTCACGATACGATTCTTGGGAGTTATTTGGAGACTACAAACCACAGTGCACTCACTACAGTTATTGTACTGCAAGTCTTTGAAAACTGTTCTTAAAAAAATAGTCTGCTGTAATAAGACCACTCTTTGAATATCCAATGTTTACTATCGGAATTAAGTACAATAGATGTGATTTTTAGTAAAGTGTAATCTTTTTAAAACATAAAATGTGCTTTAGGAAAGTGTTTACAGTTGGTGCACTTGGCTTTTTCTATTTATGGTTGTTCATGCTTATGATCTAATCATTCGTTACCTCTGGCAAGGACAGCAATGTGGCTAAACAGGTTTGGCACCTTTATCAAATTCCCATTTATGAAAAAATCAATGCCGATGTGCTGTAAAGCCACGTCAGTGCCGCCATCACAAACGCCTCAGATTCTGTGGTCTGGCCGCTTAATACAACCTGACATGCAAATTTCATTAAATATACAAAAAGGCTGTTAATTCCCTTTTGCCATTTTAAATGTCACTACATAACTGATTCCCTTGAAGGCTGGGCCACATACAGTGCTGTGGCTGAATTTCTGTTCAAGAGAAATTGCTGCTCTAAATGTAATCAAGCAGAATTGCATTTGTGTGTTACTTACTGTCATGGACATCATAAACTTTTACTAGAATCGGGAGTTTTTGCTTGCTGTAATTTTAAGCACAACTTAACAAATGGTTTTATGTGTTAAAAGCTGCACCCTTCAGAGGTTATTCTATATAAATATCCCGTCAAGAATGTGTACAGAAAGTTTTGTGCTTTGTACAGGCTGTTATTGAGCGCTTTCCCATTGAATGTCTCTTTGACACTTTTCCCATGGAAATGGGCTATTGTGCAGAGTGAGAAAAGCTGCTTACAGGGAGCAGCTTAATGGGGTCTCATGTTTTGAAAGAATACAACAGTTATGCGCGTGTGAAACCTAAGATTATTCAGAAGATTTATGCCAAACCTATACAGCTACTATACTACCATATATATTATATCAAATTTACAATTAAAAAAAAATACTTTGCATTACCTACTGTATTATATAGTAAGTGGTGTGGCGGCACAGGGTTCAGCAGTTCTGGGGACCTGGGTTTTATTCCGGACCTGGGGTGCTGCCATTGTGGAGTTTGTATGTTCTCCCTGTGTTCATGTGGGTTTCCTCTGGGTACTTCAGTTTCCTCCCACAGTTCAAAGACATGCTGGTAGGTTAATTGGCTTCAGGACAATTGGTATGAGTGTGTGTGCCTGTGTGTGCCCTGTGTCCAGGGTGTACCTTGCCTTGTGCCAGATATAAGAGCTCCCCTGCAACTCTGTTGGTAAATGGATGAAGATATATTATATGTGTACATATAATGCTCTTCTTTATTTATATATTGCTACATTCTACTTGCACCGTCACGAATGACTGTGGGTTTATTTCCTATCTGTAGGCACTGCTGTCGTTTCCATGAGAAAATTACTTTGCACTTGAACTTGTAGTTCACTCAGCTGTATGAATACTGTAAGTACTATATAATGGTGTACAGTACTGTTTTCAGGAGGTAACCATCTGATCAAAACAAGGGATCCCTCTGACCACCCATCTGGGTGCCAGTGTGACTCGTATTTCGCCAGGACAGTTTGAGACAGGGCGGTATTTTAACACATTATTTATAACGAAAGGGAAAAATGTTAAGACTGGTGTTTCACCCTAAGTTTTGTGCTTTATTTTGCAGAAACGGTGATGAACTCTGGCCTGATGGGTTTCTGGGGCTGAGCACAGGCTTTATGATCGCATTTCGTTATCGCTGGGGTTTTGGGGTCATGGTTCGTTTTTGTTTGCTGCACCATTTATATGGAAATTATCCATAAGGCCATGTTTATCTGTATTTTGCCCTCAATAGAGCACATAAAATTACTCCTCTCAAATTCTATTGATGAAATATGTTATTTGTTCTGTTGGATCGAAGTTCTGCTTTTGAAAATTGTCATTTTCTTCTGTAGTGCTTTTCTGACCTCTGAGGCGTTTTTTTTCCAAGCTAGGTTCACACCTTTACGATAGAGCATGTATTTCTTTTATTGGAGTGTTCTAGTTTGGACACTAGCTAACCATGCCTGCTAGAAACTACTAGGTAAGGGTAAGACACCGAAGTCTAGAGACACGTACTGTGTGTACTTTTGTATACTGTTCGTTGCCTGTGGGACACATCGTTTAGCGCAGCACTGAATTTCACGCTGATGCACACAACTTGAAACACAAATCCTGCCGCAGACGGCCGACCCTGTTCTGTCCTTGCGTTCTGAGCTCTAAATCCTGGAGGCAGCTCGAGCTTCTGCAGAAGCTCTTGGCGCCGGTTACGTGAGCTGAGCAGTGCGTCCAGACTGTGGAGCCCCTGCAGGCATCTGCCCTTATCTGGCACACCTTAGCCCTCTGGCGTGCCTGCTAAAACCTTTCTGTCATGGCCTTTTTGCTGTTATCTCTAAAAAAAAAAAAGGATGGGTAAAACTGCAGAGTATTTTAAATTCCGCCGTTTGTGTAAGATTGCTTAGCTCACATGTTCCCAGGGAGGCTCAACTGGCTCAACCCGTTTAAGGTTGAATAAGGCACTTAAGGCCAGGTTCTTTGTCATATCTGCTTACTGTACTCGTGGTTCCTACCCCTGCAGTGAGTTCTACAGTCTGCTGATGCAGGCTGACTGCGTGCTTGCTGGGCTCTTCCCATTCAGCCGGACTGCAGAACACTTGGCATTATTGAACGCAGGACAGAGAGTCAATGAGTAAAAAAAAAAATAATAATTTCTCTCCCTTAGCTTTTTAACTAGTAATAAACACTAAGTTAGTGATTTTTTAATTTCTTTTTCAAAGTTGAATAGCACTTTAGAATGCTGCTGCACATATAGTAAGTGAGATTTCTGCTTCCTGTCAGCCTATTTTAAACAGAAAAATCTGTGATTCCTGACGCAAAAAGCTTATTTTATTAGGTGCAGGCTGGCAACAAGTGTTTTCTCCACCTGGAAGATGAAGGAATGAATGGTTTGATAGTGTTTAGTTTCCTCCTAACCGGTTTGTCTTTGTAATGTTGCTCAGTGAGCACTATGGCAGTGAGGGGCTGGTTGTGAAGGAGGCAGGGTCTTTGCAGAGCTCACACAGACATGCTGATAGAAGTGGGAGAACATGAATCAAGAGTTGTTACAACATTCGGTCATGTGGTAACATGCCACTGGTCTTGAGGCTTTCAATGGATGAAGAACAGATATCCTGTAAAGAGCTCCTGTCTACCTTATCATGATTTTAAAACTCTCTCCCCTCTTTTTTTTCCTTATAGGAACCACAGCCCATTAATGAGCTTTGGAGCAAGTTTTGTCAGTTTTTTGGTAAGTGGCTAAAATACCTTTAAATTTTTTTGGTTGCAGGAAATGCTTGATACCATCCTGTAACCTTTTTGTACATTTAGTCTACTCCAGGTAATTTATTATTATTATTATTATTTTATTATTATTGTTGTTATGCTTTCTTTCATGTCTAGTTCTGTTTAATCTTTCTGATGCATACATTATAATCGATCAACAACAGACCTTAGTAATTCTAAAATAATATTATTATTATTGGTAAAACATTCACACTGGTAGATGAGCTTCTTTCTCAGTTTTAGTTAATATTCTTTATATGGAGGGTGGGTTCTCTTGTTCTTCTATGCTTAATGTGCTTAAATACTTTTCCACACTGTCATGTTAGCGGCTTTCAGACGGTGCGGGCGGACAGAAACACCGAGAGCGGTAAGAGGAAAGGAGGGGGGCTCGCGGTGCTTGTAAACAACAGATGGTGTAATCCTGGACATACTCATGTTAAGGAGCGCGTCTGCAACCCGGACATCGAACTGGTAGCCGTAGGACTGCGTCCGTACTATCTGCCGCGGGAGTTTACATGCGCCATCTTTGTTGTTGTTTACATTCCACCTACGGCAAATGCAGAGGTAGCGTGTGACGTCATAAACACAGTCACAGCCAGGCTACAAACAAAGCACCCAAGCGCTTTTATAGCTATTTCAGGGGACTTTAACCACGTATCTATTTCCACCACTCTGCCTACTTTCCACCAGTTTGTTAAGTGCCCGACCAGAGAAAACAAAACACTGGACTTATTATATGCCAATGCTAAGGATGCATATAGTTCCACAGCCCTTCCCCCCCTTGGCAGATCAGATCACAACCTTGTCTTGCTTACACCACTGTACACGCCTATTGTCCAGCGCCAACCTGTGACCATGAGGACTGTGAGGAGATGGTCTCAGGAGGCTATGGAGGATCTACGTGGTGCTTTGGAGGCCACCGACTGGGATGTGCTGTGCGAACCACATGGGGACGACATAGACAGTATGGTGGACTGTGTCACTGACTATATTAACTTCTGCGTAGATAACACCATCCCCACCAAAGACGTACACTGCTTTTCCAATAACAAACCCTGGATCACCAGCGACCTGAAGGCTCTTCTGAATGACAAGAAGAGAGCCTTTAGGAGGGGAGATAAGGAAGAGGTCAAGCGTGTACAGAGGGAGCTAAAGCAGAAGTTAAGAGAGAGCAAGGACGCATACAGAAAGAAGATAGAGGACAAGCTGCAAAGGAATAGGGTGAGAGATGTATGGAGCAGCATGAGAGAGATCACTGGCTTCAAACAGGCTGGGGGTGCAACAGAAGGGAACCTGGAGATGGCCAACGAGTTGAACCAGTTCTTTAACAGGTTTGATTCTGGGTCCTCTGTGGCGCAACACCCATCCCTCCACTGCCACACGCTCCCTAACCCTTCACAGCTGCGACTGCCCAATACCTCCTCCATCCCCCCACAAACATGGCCGCCTACAGCCACAACCCCCGACGGCTACTCACCCACCCATCCCCCACAGCTGCCACTCTCCAACACCTCCGCCATTAACACCTGCAGCACTGAAAGCAGTATGAGCACCATCCCCCAGGCCAGGCTGACCATCACAGCTGACCAGGTGAAGAAGGAGCTGAAGAGGCTGCACGAGGGTAAGGCCACAGGACCAGATAACATCTGCCCCAGAGTTCTGAGGGCCTGTGCTGATCAGCTGAGCGGAGTGCTCCAGCGACTGTTCAACCTGAGCCTGCGCTTGGAAAGAGTCCCGGTGCTCTGGAAGACATCATGCCTGGTCCCGGTACCAAAGAAAGGGCGCCCCTCTGTCCTCAACGATTACAGACCAGTTGCACTGACTTCTCACATCATGAAGACACTGGAGAGGCTGGTCTTATCCCACCTGAGACCCCTGGTCAGCTCATCACTGGACACCCTACAGTTTGCCTACCAGCCCAGTGTTGGTGTGGAGGATGCGATCATCTACATGCTGCAAAGGGCCTACTCACACCTGGACTGGGCTGTCAACACTGTAAGGATCATGTTTTTCGACTTCTCCAGTGCCTTCAATACCATCCAGCCCTTACTTCTAAGGAGGAAGCTGGAGGAGATGCAAGTCGATGCCTCCACGACCTCGTGGATCACTGACTACCTGACAGGCAGACCACAGTCTGTGAGACTTCAGAACTGTGTGTCTGAACAGGTAGTGAGTAACACAGGGGCACCTCAAGGGACAGTTCTTTCTCCATTCCTCTTCACCCTCTATACTTCGGACTTTAAGTACAACTCAAAGTCATGCCACCTGCAGAAGTTCTCAGATGACTCTGCAATTGTGGGATGTATCAAGGGTGAGCAGGAGGAGGAGTACAGAGGACTGGTCAGCAGCTTTGTGGAGTGGTGTGGGGTGAACCACTTGGAACTGAATGTGACGAAGACAAAGGAACTGGTGGTAGATTTCAGGAGGAAAAAGGTCAAACCTACTCCTGTCTACATCCATGGGAGTGGCGTGGAGATGGTGGACTCGTACAAGTACCTGGGAGTGCACATCGACGATAGACTGGAATGGTCTAAGAACATCGAGGCCATCTATAAGAAGGGACAGAGCCGACTCTACTTCTTGAGGAGGCTCAGGTCCTTCAATGTGTGTAGTAAGATGCTACACATGTTCTATCAGTCGGTGGTAGCGAGTGCCATTTTCTACGCAGTGGTGTGCTGGGGCTCTGGGATTAGAGCAGTAGATTCCAAAAGGCTGAACAAGCTCATCAGGAGAGCAAGCTCTGTCATTGGGTTTGACCTGGACTCCTTGGAGGTAGTGGCTGAGAGGAGAATGAGGTCCAAACTAGAGGCCATCATGGACAACTTCTCCCATCCCCTCTTTGACAGGCTGGCAGGAATGAAGAGCACGTTCAGCAATAGACTGATTCATCCACGGTGCGACAGGGAGCGCTACAGGAGGTCATTCTTGCCGTCTGCCATAAGACTGTACAACGCATCCACCTTGCGTCTTGGCAGAGGCAACATCGACAGTGACCTGTTTCTGGACTAAACGCATCTACACATCTACTGCTACATCTGTTCTCTTTCTTTTTCTTTTTCTTTTTCCCGTTTACAACCACTTTTTGTGCAATATATGCCAGGGACCTGTGCAATACATTTATATTTATATCTATAGTTACATCTATATTTATATTCATATGTGTGATATGAGTGTGATACGATTTTCTGTGTACTGTTCTGTTCTAGTTTGTTCTTGTGCGTCCGGACTGTGAGTAACTCTTGTATTGTATTGTATGTATTGTACTATTATTATATAATTCGTTACACTGTGGCTGTGTTGTGTGTGTTAAGCTGCTGTTGCACTGCAATTTCCCTCACGGGATCAATAAAGTATCTATCTATCTATGTTGCTTCAATGATTCAGATAACAAGTAGCAGAAAACGTTTTCTTTTTCAGCAGTTCTGGTCTCCAGTATTTCATTGGTTTGATTCACAGGGTGAAAAGCCAGATAAATAGCAACCTTGTTACAGCTTACAGCTGGCTTCAAAATGTTCGTCTCAAAAAATAAAAAAAGCAAAACAAAATAGTATTAGGCTGCTTTATTCAATATAAAAAATGTTGTCTGTTAACGTACTTTAGCAAAATGATAAAGACTTCAGTATTCATCCAGCTTTTCACTGTTGTTCCACAACAGTCATCCACGTGTGCTCCCTGAGTCGGAGCTGTTGCTCTCCGGCAGTACCGTAGGACAGCATGGTGTGGCACAGCAAGAGAAGATACGAGACGCTACCAGTGTCCTCTAGTATTTCGTATGGAAATCTGTGGCTAAAGCGGTGAGGGTATCGTTGTGGCTGCTGCGTGCCGTGTGGTCCAGACCTTTTTTCCTTTTTGTTTGTAAAGTTATTGTTGTGGTGGAGTCCCACCACATTGAAATGGGCAGTCTTTACATCCAGAAAAAGTAAAGCAGCTGGCACAAAAAAACAACCAGAAGATCCAGTGTCAGCAGAGCTTGGCCTCGTGCGTCAGAGGTTAAGGCTGATATTTCTGCAACGGGTGTCCAGAGGTTGTACGGGTAGGACATTCCACAGTTTTCATGGATTGTAGTTTGTCTGAGCTGTTCCGATGCCCTTTCTGCAAGTCTCTGAAGAGCAGGAGTGCAATGCTGAAACAGATCTACAGGGATCGTATCAGATTTTACCAAATTAAATAAAATATAAAAAGGATAAAAAAGGCTGTTGATAGAATATTGTTTTTTAATGCTACTTCACCATCTTTATTTTGTGGTGTCAGATTCAGAAGTGGTCTTTATATTGTGTTTTGTTAAGAACATGCTACAGTATTTTCCTGCAGCAGTGTAAGAATAGTAGTCATTACTGTAACTGGACTTCTAAAAGACATTTCAAACCCTCTGGGACACCTTGACAGATGTGATGCTAGTTGTGGAAGTGTGGGCTTGGAGCCCAGAAGAGCTTTTAAAGCATAAAATAGATTTTTTTTATTCTCAACGTAAATCTCTACTTTGTTTTCCAGTACTATGACTAATCATTAAATCATTAATGACTAAATGGACCAAATGGCCTCTTCTCTTGTACTATATGTGTTCTTAAAAATACAGATTGTAATTGTTTTCTACTTCTGGAACAAGTAAGGGTTTATTCCAACTGGAAAAAGAAGAAAGGAAATGCAACGTTTCGACTTTGGAGCCTTCTTTGGGTGTCAGAAGGCCAAAGCTCCACAACCAAAACGTTGTTTCCTTTCTTCTCTTTTCAAATGGAATAAACCTTTACTTGTTCCTTTGCAGCCTAAGCATGCTGACACAGCCACCTACTTAACCATTTTCTACTTACACCTGATATCTACACACACCGTTTAGAAAAAACATTGAAAAAGACATCAAATGGATTTTGACAAAATGGAAATGTCAAAAATACATGAGTTCTGTCTTTGTTTTTTTCCTCACCGTCTCTCCTGATGGAGTTTTCATTGATTTTCTTTTCATAACTGAGTAGATTTGGTCAGCTTAACAACATCAGCTCATTTGTTTAGCATAAAACAGAAAGGTCAGGAACTCTGATAACTTCATCATATGTTATCATTGCCTTTTTAAACTGTGCTTTTTTTATATGCATGGTTAGCCACCCTGTAGCACAATATCTGCCACCTCAGTTTGAAAGATAGTCCACACTTTACTGCTTGAGCGAAGGGATATAGCTTTTGCCATTGTCGATTTTGTTTCCTCTGCTGGAATAAACAGTAAAAAGTATTTGTGCAGTTAAAGTAACTTTTGTCTAATGTACCTAGCGGACAAGTCTAACTAAAATATATCAGCCCTTAAATTCTAAAAGTTTAATTAGTAAACCAATAGAAATAAAGTTTTGTCTCACCTGTGGAAAAAAACCCCTTGTTTTAGTCACAGTCTATCCTAGGTCACGGACAGGTGACCCCTCAAACAAGGATTCTTCCTGCCTTGTTCACAGCTGCGCCACCTAACAATTCTAAAGTGTTCAAGGCCCCTGACTTCCTTGCCACAGGTTCTTTTAATCTCTCAGAATCACCAGTGCTTCCTCAGACCAGACAAGATAGCGATCATATGCAATATCCCATTTTTTTTACAGCGGTCTTCCCTAACACATAAGGACTTCCCTGTACACAGGCTACCTATGAGCACTGACGCACTATACAGATCACATCCCACGGCTTGCTCCTAGAGCAGTGCAGGAGGGCGTCCTGAACACGTGTTGCCCCCTCTACCAGGTTTCTCCAGGTCCAGTTTCGGGGAGAAGGGGGAGAGACCCGATGCAGGGGTCTTCCTTCACTGACCCCAGTCCCTGGTGTCCTGGCTGACTGCTGCAGTCTGTCCTCCAACCTCGCTTTCTTCATCCAGGGGGTCTCCTCATGCGGCTGTCCTGACTGGGGCTCTTCATGCCTTCTTGACAAGTTCTCTCGACTCTCTCCCCCCAGGAAGCCACCTGCCCAGGTAGTGGCGTCCCTAGCATGGCCAGGTGTGCTGAGGCATCGTTCCATCTCCTCCTGCTCCTAGCCCCCCCTCTCAGTCACAGGTCCACTCAAACCTGTTTGCAGCCCCACACATTAGCCCTGAATGCCTTGAATGATGGGGTAACTGCCTGGCGCGTGTGTGAAGTGGGCATCTTGATCAGGGCTGGGAACTGCAACAACACTGAGGCATCACTGGCCCATCAGCGCCACCAATATCCATACGGTCCTCGACACCTGGTGCCCAACACCCACCCTTTCCCCCTGGTGAGGCTGCCGAGTCAGACATGAGGAGGATTTCGGATTTCCTGTCCGTCTTGTGGCTGTTCTCCGGCATCCTCAAGACTCCCAGACTCCTCTTGCACCCCCGAGTCGCATCTCACTGAGTTGCACTTTTCTTTACGAATAAGGTTCCCAAGAAACTTGTCATTCACAGCATGGCCATCTGTCATATTTATATCTGTACAGAACCGCCTTATTGGACAGGCTGTATTATACACTGATATCTTTATAGTCTGTTCTTACCTGTTCTTCCACCCATCCATTTTCTAACCGCTTTATCCAATACAAGGTCACAACCCTTTTTTCTGTAAATAAATTCCGTGCAGAGATACATAATGACTCAGACCTTTTTTTCTGTGTACTCATATGCCATTGCTACTGTGCACTTTACTGGAAAAAATCATTCGTGTTTTTTCTCAGGGCGTATACTTCAATGTCATGTCTTTTCATGCAGGCAAAACATATCAAGGAGGATTTAGAATCTTAAGTGCCTTAAGACATTATTTCATTTTGCAATATGCATTTTTATGGAGATCAAAACAATAATAAAATAATTACACAGATTTAATTCCAGAGAGCACATTACAAACAGCATAACAAAGAGCATTTTATGAATTTGTTTTTTCTTTTTTCTGTTTTATCAAAGGCCTTATCAAAGATGACAAGAAAATCAGATTTAAGCTTATTACCAAGAAGAGTAGAGTGGTTAAATGTCATTACAAAATTCAGATGGATTTCTCAAGCACAATCTAGTGTATTATGGTCTTTCATTTTTTAATAGGTCTATGTAACAATGTGCTTCATTTTATTTTTCTGAATCAAGTATATGCATATGTATATTTATGTCTTTAAAAAGAGAGAAAAACTAATACTTGTTTCCCATGATATTTTTTTTCTGATAAACCTGACATACGGTGGTCAGATTCTCAGTCAATAAAAAATATTCATAAGCATCAAAGAACCACTATTAATAATATATATCGAGTATATTGTGATGGTAGATTCCCTCACATGATAATGTTTTTGGGCAAGGGTAGCTGAAAACACACATTGCTTTTCAGCTTTCACTACTGTCTTTTTCTCATTTGCAGCATTTTTTAAAGGCCTGTGTCAGTAGTACTCCACTGCACTATACAATACATCAGCAACTGGACACACTACAGCTTTTTTTAGCTCAGAGGTGCTTACAGAGAAAAGTAGGTTTTTGAGATAACAGCCTGCTGGAGTGCAGTCCTTTACATGTAACATCTGAGGGGCTCTGGGTGGAATTTTGTCATTCTCATGTCTGTACCTTAGATGCTGTCAATTTCAATGTAGACATGCATGTATGTAACATGTACAGTATTTCTGTACATTTTAAAAAGCACTTCATTGTATGTTTGCTTCTTCTGAATGTTGTTTAAATATTGTAAAATATCTCTATAAACTGTATTGTCATCTATAGTGTTGCAGTTTGCTCCACACTGCATATCTCCGGCTCACACTGACATCTATTCTGCCTTTTTCCCCAAAAATGTTTCTACACATGTTTACATATCCAGTCTAGAAACATTTAAGTCCTAAAGCAGTCTGCTTGTTTAGGGTGCCCATTTTTCCCTTCATGTTCAGGAATTGAACATTCAGGGAAATAAGGACTTGCGTCACTAATGGCCCTCAGTAGTGAGAACCTTATTAATCTGTTCCTGAGCACCATGCACTCCAGAACATTGGAGGGAATAAATGATAGCCTTGTACAGCAATTCATTACTGTGTAATACAGAGTTAATATAACAACAATTTTGATTTCTAAAGCAGTAGACTGCTTTTAAAATATTCTGACACTCGTCTTTGGGGATTAGATCTGAAAACTGTTGAGAAATAATTATTTTCATAAACTGGAACAGTACCCTGCAAAAGTAAAATGAATGAAGTGAACAGTGAGAATAAAATTTCTTAGATGACAAATGGAGAAAAGTGAATTTGAGAAAATGTTACTCCTCAGCTGGTTTATTTATAAATTGAAAGCAAATTATTAAAAATAATACATTTTCACTGTGGGTAGTTCCTTTTTTCACTCTCATGATGTTCCTGTATTTTTTTTTAATTGTTTGGAATTTTTGTCGTTTCTGTCAGGTGTCATTATTAGTTGTAAGTTTTAGGTTTTAATATGAATGGAATGTCAAATGGTTCAAAGCATGGAAAAAGTGTTTGATATGACTTTTTTTTAAACATTTGCGAATGAACACCGCTTGCCCCCGTGTTCCGCACCAGAAGGATGCTGATTAAACTGAGCATTTAACTGAATTTGCTGTGAATGGATGGCTGTTGCTTACTCACAAGGGTGCTGCCGTTTAGGTAAGCACGTATATGATGGATGTTGTCTGCTGGTGAAAGCAACTGAGGTTTCAAGGAGAAAATCGAGCACTTTGTTCCAATAAGTACAGTGGGGAATGAATATTAATATTTAGTCATGATGATTGTAGCATCGGTATTGATTTGTGTTTCCTTTAGGGTGTGCTTAGAATATGCTTGCAAATTTGATCTTTGCTTTACCTCAAAGAAATTGGATTTGTTACTCATTTACAAATTAATATGCTACAATTCAAATACATAGTGTTCTTTGAATTAAAGATCCAATACCTTGCAATATTTATGAAAGCCTTATTGGAATTCAATTGTGCTACAGTGCAAAGAAAAAAACATCACCAAAATAATCACGGAAATTAAAATTTCAAGCTGTAATATGCTTCTTTAATTGAAACTGGTCTTGAGTTTATATTAGTTCAAGTAGGTAGCTGCGTCAGCATGCGTAGGCTGCAAAGGAACAAGTAAAGGTTTATTCCATACTGAAAAGAGTAGAAAGGAAACACAACATTTCGGCTGTGAAGGCCTCACAGCCAAAACATTGTGTTTCTTCTCTTTTCAGCATTGAGTTAATATTTACCAATTCAATGCTTTTTGAGACGTAATGGTTTATGACAGAAATGAATAGTTACAAAACAGTGTATGTGAAGTAATAAGGCAACCCCTAGTTTATGTAGCACAATTAAGTGGGAAATAAGAATCGGGTGGTTAGTTGGGAAACAAGTAAGCAGTTCAGACACTCTCAACATACAGTATCGTGGAAACGTCATGTCACAATCAAAAGAGACTTCAGAGGACCTCAGTATAAGATTAGCTGATGGTCATCAGTATGGAGAGGGATGCAAAACCATTTCCAAACGTTTGTGGTTCCATCCATCCTGTGTCAGATAAATGTGAAAGACGAATCTTTGGAAAGAGGAAAAAGACTGGAAACTGTTCAAACCACAGTAACTCCACCCAGGACTACCCATCCTGCCAAAATCTTCCCAAGGGCAACCTGGAATATTAAACAGGAATATTAAACATCTAAAGATCCCTCTGTTGCTAATGTCAGTGTTCATCTGAACAGGAATGGAGTTCATGGGAGTGTAGCCAGGGAAAAACCATTAAGGAAAACATTGCTGTCCATCTCGAGTTAATCTCAAAGAGCACCTGGACAATGCACAAGGCTATTGGAACTGGACTAGACATACAAGTCACTATTTCAACTTTTTAGCCACAATGAGAAATGTTTTAAGTGAAGAAAACCAAACACTGCCTTCAAACAGAAAAACCCATCCCGACCATCTACAGTAGTATTATGATGGAAGTATCGCGGTTTGGGGCTGCGTTGCAGCCTGAGGATCCAGGCTGTTTACCACGAATTTTAGCATTGTTTCAACAGAGGAGAATGCCAGGCCATCCATCAGTCAGCTGATGCTGAGTTGAAAGTAGACCTTGCAGCAAGACAGTGATCCTAAACATGCACGCAGATATACAACAGAATGGCTAGCGAGAAAGAGATCTTGCATTTTGGATCGGCCAAAGTCTGGACCTAAACTGCATTGATATGTTATAGACGGCAAAATTTCATCAACTGGAAGAAATTCTATAAGGAAGAAAGGACCAAAATTCCTAAAAGCCAATGCGAGAGATTAATAAACAGTTACAGTAAATCTCTAGTAGAAGTCATTGGTGCTCTTGAAGGTGCCACCAGTTTCTGAAAATTAAAGGATCGCATTCTTATTTATAAGAGGATATTTACAGGTCGATCAGTTGTTACACATTCAACTAGATTATCTTAATCTCTTTTTAAAACATTTGTGAAGATGTAAATACATTTTAGTTCTAAACTATATAAAATACAACCTGGGATTCACAATCTGGGGGGTCGACAATATTTTCTCAGCACTGTTTTCAAATTATAATGAGTGGACAAATAATCTAGATTTATTTCACTTCGATAAGGATTTCACTTGCTAAGGTTCTGTCACACCGTCTACTTTGTGTTCACCAGCTCATCGCAAATGAATGGAAGAGTTTTAATTCAGATTTTTTCATGTTATTTTTAATATAAAAACCCTGACCAAAACTGCCACACCTGGGGAGAGCACTAAAATAATCAACCTATCCCAGACCTATAATAACACACCTTATCTTTAAGTTATGATGGTGTTATTTTTGTGGCTGTCATTTTTTTTAATCAATAAAAATCCAAAGCTGTTCAGAGGTAGCAGTGAATTATTAAAAACTATGAACTATGACAATTATTTATAAAAAACAGAAATTATGTTTTTCATTGCACTATTCAGAGGAGAAATAGTGAGAGTCTCTCCATATGGGTGTCCCATCAAGAAGGTATTATTATTTTCTATTTCTGTTACGACAAGTGTTTCATTTATCATTGTCCGATTACTACATTACTAATCATATACAGTATAGCACATGCAGTAAGTCCTCCTCTGTTGGAAGTTTTGTATTGAGCAAATGTTCGGGGGCAGGGTGGTGGTTCTGTGGCTAAGGATCTGCGCCTGTGGCTGGAAGGTTGCCAGTTCAAATCCCACAGCCAACAGAGGAATCCTACTGCGTTGGGCCCCTGAGCAAGACCCTTAACCCCAACTGCTCCAGGGGCGCTGTACAATAGCTGACCCTGCGCTCTGACCCCAGGCTCTCTCCCTGTCTGCGTGTCTATGTGTCTCATGGAGATCAAGCTGGGGTATGCGAAAAGATGAATTCCTAATGCAAGAAATTGTATAGGGCTAATAAAGTGATGTTGTGTTATGTTCAAACTGTATTTCCCTTGAAAAGCACCCCATTCAAATAATGATATGATGGACATTTTTTTTGTATTTGCACAAACTGCCTTAATCTGAGACTCTCGCTTGGGTTGTAAGAAACCTGAAAGATACAGCTTCCCGAACAGTGTTAGGAACTTGGACTAAGCCGGTTCTTGGTTAAATACACACACAGGTAGGAGGAGGAAGAGAGACAGGAGCACAGGGGCCTGGCCTTTGGCTGCTGCTTGTGCTCAAGCCCCCCCATATTTCTGGTCTCCTTTGTATAAGGACGAATGGATTTTTACTTTGTACGGGATTAGGAGCTTACCGTAGGATTACCATAGGATTTTGTTTATTGAATGCTAAATAACTACTATGTCTTTTCTCATATTTTGCAGTCAACTTATCTTAATGATTTTGCTGGTTTATCAGTGAATCACACACAATTGATGTCTGGTCTGAATAAGTGTTTGTGCTGGAAGGCCAGTGACAATTGGTGAACCTAAAAGGAGCTGTACAGCTCAGGAATCTTGAAGTGTCAGAAATCTGAATTTGAAGAATTTGGGAAACCAGCCCAACTGATACAAGGCCCTGTATCTGTACCTTATTAGACTTATGACGGTCATAGTGATCTAAATGGTGTTGAGGAATGCAGCACAAGTACTGCAGCAAAACCTAAGAAAGACTGGATATTTCAACATTAAATTGGCTCATATTTAATGATAAGATGGGAATGGCTTTATTAAAAATTAGAATACAAAAGGAAATGCATTTATCAAGAATGGATGGGCTGAGTTTTGTCATATGATCAAAAGGTTTTGAAAGAATGAATGTGTCTGAAGACCTACAAAACATGTGGGATACGGTCTGATGAGAAAAACAAAATGCTCATTGATGCCCCATATTCGCAGAGATTCTGATTGATTGGACACTGCAGACACCATAAACACTTTCATTAGCAGGAGCACAACCTGAAGGCACATATAGTTCCTTAACTAGTTCTTACTATTACTATTCCATTCATTTACATAAGAAATGCTTCAATTTTTCTCTTAAAGTGTGAGAGTGGAGCAGAAAAAAGCTTGATGAAAACATAATGTCATAGAATTTTCAAAGACTGGCACCCATGCTCAGGAGAAGGGTCGTGAGAAGATGTGTTGTGAGAGAGAAACCTCCTTCAAAAAGAAGCTTCTGGTAGGAGACCAAAGTCAATCCAGGTTGAGCACTAAAAAGACCAGACTCTCCTCCTGGCTTTAAGTAAGGAATTATTACCTTGCATTTGGGGAAATACTGATTTCTTCTCATGGAATCCATAAGCTATGGAAGGTTTCCTGTTGAGTGATGCACTGTTTTGAATAGGGAAATACAGTAGGTCAATATTTGTGTAGTATCCAATACAGATCCTTTTATTTTGTAAGACACAGGATCCCTCTTTTTCCTAATGCAATGTTTATGTATCGATTATAGGACAAACTCTGTGTCTATAGAAGGCAGGGAACTGGTACTGTTTAACCTGGTTATTATTTTATTACAAAGACGTGCTTCTAATTTCTAAGCCTGAGTTATGTTCAGTATTCTCTGACTGCAGTGGCTATAATTATTGTTAATTTTATAATTTGCTTGCATGGTAAGCTTATTTTGATAATGGTGTATAATTCTTGTTTTGTAATGTTAACACACCAATTGTGCAAGATTATTCTTTACCAAGTCTTTGCACAGCTGTAGCTTGTGACCACTTTAGCTATTTGACTGCACTTTTGACAGACCTTTTCTCCATTTTATGCTTTAACATTGCAGGTGAACCATCATAAGGTATCTCTCTTCCAGAAAATGTTTTTTAGCAAGGAGACACAAGATTTATCAATAACAATGTAATTTTGTCTAAGACAGGTAAAAAAATTCAATCCTGATTCACATTGTTTTGCATGCTGAAGACAGGCCATATTTGTGAATATTAGGATTTAAGCCATGTGAAAATTACCTTCCGTCACGTTGTATGCACTGCATAAAATATATTTAGTGAATGAGCCCTTGGAGTAGGATTTTAACATGCACTGTGGGAATTACTGTATCCTGACATTTTTAAATTGACACTATTTGTGTTTTTTTGAAAAATGATAAAAGGTATCTTCCACTGAATAAATGTAAGGTTTCAGAACAAGTGAGCATGGGCTTTTAGCTTTGCAATTTATCGACTTAATTTTGAGCTTCTGTTCACTTAAGTGAATCAATTAAAATAATCACCACAAAGCTGCTTTTACATTAACAGTAAAAGTTAAATGGCTCATTTAGATGGGTTGTTAAGTATATTTATAGCTGTTTTCTTACAGTTCTGTTTTTTCTGCAATGTTGATTTTATACAGTGTGTGTAATTTGTTTATAAGTCATTTCTTTTTTAAACAATGCAAATTAAGTACTCAAATGTCTTCTACTTGGGACCCCAGAGCTTTGCCTAGCTGAGTGTCTGGGCACTTCAGCTGCTGGCCTTGGCTGTTGCAAGGGTAATACTAGTAATAATAGTAATACTGTACTTGCCCATCTTCTGTCAGATTTTCCTATTTTGTAATCTGTGTTATTAATTTGTGCAGTTACCTGTGTCTGACATGACCTGGGTTATTGAACATTGTGTCAATACATCTGGTTTATAAATGACTGTTCTTATTTATTGATAAGATTCTAATCCCACTCCTCTAATATTTGTAAATAATGATTTATACAAACATGATTTATGCAGGCATGAACAGAAAAATGAAAGCAGATCCTAACTATGCATTTTCTAAAGGTGGTCTTTCAAAAATGTTTATATCTGAGTGTATCAGATAAAAAGAGCTGCTTTGTTATCTTTGAAGCCCAGGCTGAAATTGAGGGCTCTTTCCTGTGCATTTTATCAAACTCCTAAATGTAAATGTCCTGCTGTATCAGCTCAGTTTCTCAGTTGGAAAGATTTCCTGGCTTTCTGTAGCATGTGTACATATTCAAACATGATAGAAAAAGAGGGTTTTATTTTGTAAGCTTTGGTGGGGTGGTATGATACTATATAGAGGGCAGTGTATGCTTTTGGTCACAAAAGTCTACCTACAGTAGCTGTGGTAGGAAAGGCTATCTGCTGCTCTGTACAGTATGTGTGTTTATATTTAAAGAATGCCATGATGACCTTTGAGGAGGAGAAGATGCACATGGCCTGTGAAGACCTGAAGACGACAGAGAAGTTGTGTGAGAGTGACGATACCGGAGTCATTGAGACAATCAAGAACAAGATCAAGCGGAATGTGAGTTGGAGCTGTTGACTGTTACCCAGACAAACATTGGTCTGTAACCCAAGGAGTGAAACCAGTTCCTTTAGAGTTACACATGACATGTAAGCCTTCTGCCAATGATAATAATGTGATTAGCATTCGCACCTTTAATAAAATAGACATTGTGGAAGATTTAATGAAGTCTCTTTAGTTAATTGCTGTTCCAGGATGTGATGGATGGCTGTACTGTACTGTGGCTGGACAGCATGGACACCTTCAAGAGTCTTTCCCTACTTTTGAGGATGGGTGTTCTTATTCAGTGCTTTGTTAAGCACTGTTTCCCCTGTGTTGTCTCTACAGTTCCTTGGGACAGTTCTGTCAGAGAACTGGTACTCAGTTACTAACAGCAACAGTCTTAAAGTTCTAAAGTTCTCATTGACAAATGTTCATCACTGTTGTGTAGGTTTTATGATCTGAAGCAATGGATGTATGTGCTGTGCCATCACTAGACACTCGCAAGCCCAGAGAGGATTTCAGGAGGGTGTTTAAATGACTGATCTACAGTATTTTCATGCTATCTGTATACTAGTTCTAGTTCTTACTATTTAATTTGGCTTGGCACATACATTGTTCTTCAAGCTTCTTTTATCTTTTTTGTCATTCATTGCTACCTTGAGGTACCTGCGTGATTGTTCCTTGTACTACACACATGCAGTACGTCTACTGCAGTTTCCCTGGTCATGACCATACCTTTGCTTTTCCAGACTGACTCCCAGAGATCCACTTCCTCAGTGGTTGATCGCCTTCAGAGACAGATTATTGTAGCAGACTGCCAGGTGTACCTGGCCGTTCTCTCCTTTGTCAAACAAGAGCTCTCAGGTTTGCTGATTTTTTTTTTTTAATTTATTGCTTAAAAACCAATACTACTAAAGAGTAATTACTAACACAGGTTTCTAATCTTTGGAAGTCTCCAATAAAGAACTGCACATTGTGCTGCTCTGTGTCCCTTCACCGACCCCGAATGTTTGAAATAAACGTTGCTTGACCAACAGAAGTGATGCACCCCGTTAGAGCATAAGAACATTTACAAACGAGAGGAGGCTATTCAGCTCATCAGGCCCGTTTGGTAGTTAGTGCTTAATTAGTACATAGATAGATAGATAAGACTATCTATCTATCTTGATCCTGAAGGGAAATTGATGTGTTACAGCAGTCCAGCCCAAGACAAGCAAAAAAAAACAGACATCAGGATAGATGAAAAAATTAGAATACGTACAGTAATACAAAATAAATATGAAATAAATAAATAAAAATAAATACATAGGTGTGTGCAAAATATGATCATAGTCACTGTAAAAACAATAAAATATGTGCAAAATGTGCAAAGGTATATACAGATTGAGTGTCCAAAAAATACAATGGAGCAACATGCTGTCCATAGACGAGCTATTTAAAGGGCTAACAGTCCTAGCCTAGGGCAGCGTTATACACCCTGACAGCCGCCGGGAGGAAAGACCTGCGGAAACGTTCCCTTGAACACCGTAGCTGGAGCAGTCTGTTGCTAAAAGTGCTCCGCTGCCCAATAACAGTCCCATGAAGCGAATGAGAGGCGCTGTTCATGATGGCTGTGAGCTTGGTCAGCATTCTCCTCTCAGCCACCACCTCCAGGGGGTCAAGGCTCAGCCCCAACACAGAGCCAACCTTCTTGAAAAGTTTATTGAGCCTATTTGCATCTCTTGTCATGATGCTGCTGCCCCAGCACACAACAGCGTAGAAGATGGCCGCTGCCACCACTAATTCACAAAAAATGTGTAGACGTGTTCCACATACACCAAAGGACCTGAGCCTCCTAAGAAAATAGAGTTGGCTCTGACCTTTCTTGTACAGGGCGTCAGTGTTACCAGACCACTATCATCCAGGTGTACCCCTAAGTACTTGTAGGACTGCACCCCCTCTATGTCCTCACCCTGGATGGAAACAGGGTTCAGCGGAGACTTATTCCTTCGAAAGTCCAGGACCGTTTCTTTGATCTTGCTGGTGTTTAGCTGGAGGTGGTTAAGATGACACCACTCCACAAAGTTGGTAATCAAGATCCTATATTCCTCCTCCCTCCCCTCTCTAATACACCCCACAATTACAGAGTCATCTGAAAACTTCTGCAGATGACATGCCTCAGAGTTGTACCTGTCAGAGGTGTAAAAGGTGAACAGGAATGGAGCAAGGACAGTCCCCTGTGGAGCCCCAGTACTGCTAACAACCTGTTCGGGCACACAGCTCTGTAGATGTACATACTGTGGCCTGCAGGTCAGATACTCTATAATCCAGGACACCAGGGGAGTGTTCACCTGCGCCGCCTTTAGCTTATCTCTCAGTAAAGGTGGATGGATTTTGTTAGAGGCACTGGAGAAGTCAAAGAACATAACTCTCACAATGCTCCCCATCTTCTCCAGGTGAGAGTTAGTTCTGTATAGCACATAGATGACTGCATCCTCCACTCCCAAGTGTGACCGGTAGGTGAACTGCAGGGGGTCCAGTGCTGTACTCACCAGGGTTCAGAGGTGGTCCAGTACAAGTCTTTCCAGAGTTTTCATTAGGTGTGATGTCAGTGCCACTGATCTGTAGTTATTCAGGACTTTAGGGTGCCCCTTTTTGGGTACTGGCACCAGGCAAGATGTCTTCCAGAGCACCGGAACCTTTCTAATCTCAGGCTCAGGTTGAAGATGTACTGCAGCACTGAACCCAGTTGGTCCGTGCAGATCTTTATCACCTTTAGCACCTGGACCTCTTGCAACTATTTTTTGAAAGACACCAGGGCATCAGCTTTAGCCACAAGGCCAGGCAGCTTGTTTCACCCTCCTCCAGCCCGTGGGCCTCCCTCCTTTTCCGGGTTTCAAAGCACTTCCTCATAGTGTCCACCTGTGCCCGCTGGTTCGAGCTTCACCGCTCTTTCAGAGGAAATCTGTTGGGTCGGCTTTGTCAGTGACTTTGAGGCATTTCCATACCCGCAGCGGGTCCCTTCTCAATCGTCTCTGTCCAGGTCTAAAAAGGTTCAGTTCCTTCAGCCTGGCAGGGTAGGACATTCCCTCGAGCCCCGGCATGTCTCTGGTGGCTTGTCACTGCACTGATTCCAGTGCAGCATTTGTTTTTTCTACAACATGAAGATAAAAAGTGTAAGCAGGATTCTAAATGGGGCCTTTCTAGTGCCTTATACAATTTGCAATTTACGATTCAGTGCTTTTAACGATGTACTGTATCCTCACATTTTATTTTCTCTTTTAATTGCTTTCCCCACATTGTCTAGAACATGCAAATGATGTGTCGACATAAACACCTAAGTGTTAATTTCTCCTAGCTCTGTGTTTCCCATTTTTTATTTATAGGCTATTTCTACAGCAGCAGCTTCATAATTACAGTACATGGCTGCTAAGTACATCAATTTTCTTAGTTCTTTAGTTGTGGTACAGAGGAAAATTATGTTTCTTTTTTGTAGCTTATATTAAAGGGGGCTGGATCCTTCGAAAGGCCTGGAAGATCTACAACAAGTGCTACAGCGACATCAGCCTGCTCCAGGACTCGTGTCAGAAGAGGACTTCCCAGGGATCCCTGCCCTCAGATCAGGCCAATGACAACACTCTGTCCCAGGAGGGGCTGTCGGCAGAATCCCTGAGCCGACTGAAGGGCTCCGTAAGCTTTGGATACGGGCTCTTCCACCTGTGCATCTCTATGGTGCCGCCTCACTTGCTTAAAATCATCAACCTGCTGGGCTTTCCTGGGGATCGGCTGCAGGGCCTGTCTTCTCTCATGTACGCAAGTGAAAGTAAGGACATGAAGGCCCCTCTCGCTACGTGAGTAGGTGTATTGTACTGCATGGGGTAATCGGTTTTCTTATAAAGTGTCTGCAGCTGGTTCTGGTGATTTGTTGCATTGGGGGGATTATTTATCTTGCAGTGCATTATCCGCAGGGGGATCTTCTTAAAAATCACCCCGAATTTCTACATTGCCACTTTTGTTCCTCATTCGTAAAACCACTGTTAACTAACAAGCATTATTTAGTACTGCAAAGGAACAAGTAATAGGTTTATTCCATGCTGAAAAAAAGAAGAAAGAAAACACGTTTCGGCCGTGGAGCCTTCTTCAGGTGTCACCCGAAGAAGGCTCCATGGCCGAAACTTTGTGTTTTCTTTCTTTTTTTCAGCATGGAATAAACCTATTACTTGTTCCTTTGCAGCCTACGCGTGCTGATGCAGCTACCCACCTGAATTATTTAGTACTGGCACATTAAGGAGCAAATGCATCGCGTCTAGCAATCATCGCAAATAACACGACTGAGAACAGTGGAATGGAATGTAGAGTCTTGCACCAACGTGGACAGGAGACTGAGCCCGGAATGTAATCCCACCCATAGTCTTATCCCAGCATGTGATCCCACACACTACCATAGTGATCTAGTAGGAAGGAAATGTGGGGCAGTTTTGCAAATACAGAAGCTGCAAATACAGAAGCTCTGTTCTTTGTTTCCCTGTCCTGCTCCTGACTAAGATTTAAACTGATTTAGGCTGGTGAGCTGAAGCCTTTGCCTTGCGTCATGGCCAACAACAGATAATCCTTTTGAAGTTTAAAGGCTATGGCTGGCAAGATTGAACGGGAAAATTTCTTAAGTCCCCTTTCTCCTAGTAACAGCCTCCCACGATAATACTTTTCTAACATAACAATGTATGTGTATACTTTTAACATGAATATAATATAACTTGTTAAAATGAACAAGTCATACACTGACACATTAATCATGTAAAAAGTGAATAAAACAAAAACAATTCCCATTGATCATCTTCTGTGTATTGTTATCACAGCTGAGGAGTAGAAGCCTTGTGCTATTGTTATTATTTATTAAGTAAAATGATTGCTCTATCTTGATCTAAGTAAACAATAAAAATAGTTTTTAAATAATCACTTTTAGTGTATGGAAATGAGACACAGAAGTCATCCGAAGATGGCCATGTGGTTAATACAAACTTAACTCATCGTCCAAAACAATTCTTATTCTTCCCACTGTATGCATTTCTGATATTGCATGAATATTCGTGCAATCTGTAAGAACATCCCTGTTCTGGATGCTTTGGACTGCTCTTGTAAGATCTAACAAGAGTAATGATTGTTAATTACAGATTCTATACATGCTACATGTTATCATGCTGTTTCTCAATGGTTTCAATATACATGTAATTGTATACATTACATATGTTTCCTGGTCATTTATATCTAGTTTAAAAAAATAGTCTGCATTCTTACAACCCATCGTTTAGCTGGTTGGTGGACAAAAAGATGATTTTGAGAGAAACTGTACTTTATATCTTCCTAACACATTTGGTTCCTTCTCTAAAGAGATTATTTTTCCTGTTAAGTTAAGATCGTTAAAAATACTTCATGGTAAATTTTGCCCAGAAAGGTCTGAAGTATTGCAAGTGATAATTCATAAGCTCTACCACACAGGCGATCAATTCAGTACGGCCATTGGATCCTTCACCATCTAGCTAATCAGTTTATTGCACAAAGAAATCTAATTGTTGTCTACTATTATAACCTGCCTTCTGTATCAGTATAAGAAATACATTAAGATCAAACCCACCACTGTGAATTTCCTGATTCCATATATACAGTATATATACAGGTCCATGGCTGCATTATTAGATTTATTTAATCTGCTGTCATCAATGTGCCTCTTTAATATTTTGAGCTCCGTGGCGAGGTCTTCATGCACACCAATATTTGGAAAGCTTATACTGTATGTAGTGCACAATGAACACACCTTAAATACAGTAGTGCCCTCCTCAGAGTCAGCAGTACACAGTGAAGGCTTATTTGTTATGCAAATAGCATAGCTAACATAATTTTTTTGTCAACATCTTTCTTGCTTGTTAAGTAAGAACTCGACAGTGATGGAAAGTCTTGTGCCGTACCCAGATTATGTCAACTGCAGTACAGGATGTGTTTGCCGGGAGCGTATTCATTCTGTGGCGTGTCATTTCAGAACTCATTCTCATTCTCTCTTGGCATGATGGCCTTGCTTTGCTGAAGCACAGTCTGGGGCAAGTGGGGAAAAAAATACAGTATTTACTGTGTATACAGTTCCTTGCAAAAGTGTTCACCCCTTTCATTTGATGTCTTATTTTCTGGAGTTACAAATTTGACATTTAACTCTATAAATAATCAGTTTCAGCATTCAGCTTTTGATTAAAATACTTTAAAAATGTTTATATGTTTGTGTTCCAACACAGCCGGACATCATGAATAATTTCGCAAGGCCCTGTATATGTGACGTAACGTCAGGATACTTTACCTGGGAGGTAACCAGATGGTATTCGTTACCCACATTGCAAGTGGTTCATGGGGGAAAAAAACCCCACAATTTTTCACAGTTCTTTGCTTTAGCCCATAAGCTGTGTATGATAGTCCTACCATCAGCAGTCGATGTTGCAGGTCTCAGTGTCTTCCTCGGTGAGTTGCGGAGGCTGTGAAATGGTCTCTGAGCTGCCCTGTCCTTGTCCTTCAGGTTGGCTCTGCTGTGGTACCACACAGTGGTGCGACCTTTCTTCGCCCTGGATGGGACAGACACGCAGGCAGGACTAGCAGAGGCAAAAGCCATCCTTCAGAAGAAAGAAGCGGTGTACCCCAACTCCTCCCTGTTCATGTTTTTCAAAGGCAGGGTTCAGAGATTAGAGGTACGCTGATCTTACCTTCTTTTCCCACCTTGAAGCTGCGCAAGACCGGATCTGGTTAGTACTGAGATCAGAGGCGCCCCCAAGGAAAACCGGGTTTAATGCTTCAAGTAATGTTGAAGTAAATCCATTTGTAATACTTCTGGTATTAATGGTCCCAGCAAAGAGAAATTTAGCACCAGAATTGATAACCCCCAGCAAACAGCAGATGTACGAGAGGCAGACATTAAACCATCATCCTGGTGACTTACTCGGGAATAATCCCCTGGCACGGGTGTAAGAGTTGGGTGCTGACCTCAGCGTCCTTGCTAAATCTGTATTCTGGGCCGGCATGTCTGGCCTTAATTCAACTGGTGAAACCATTTCTGACTTCTTCACCTGATTTTCTGTGTCATGAAAGTGCATACTAGCACATACCGGTCCATACCAGTCCATACTGGTGCATAGAGGCTGCTGCACATCAGCCTGCTGGGTGGGTGCTGCTTTTCAGTGGTTGGGTTGGTGATATTTGCCCATTCTTATCTGTAAAGCACTGTGGGGCCCTTCAGCATGAAAATAGCTGTCTAAATGCAAACAATATTGTTGTTACTTAGTTCACTGTGCACATTATTTTCCTGAGTGTAAATGTCTTCTTTGCTTCTCTGTTGTTCAGCCAGCAACTTTTACGCTGGTCCTCATTAACATGCCTTTGTAAAAACTGAAAATGTTATTGTTACTATTATATAAATTATTATTAGTAGGAGTATTAGTTTGTGAAATTAGTTTTTTCCTTCCTTTTTCTGGGTTTGTAGGGGTGCCAAAGAAGACCCTGAACCCTTTTGTGAAACCTCAGATAGTCTCAGTTCAAGGGTTACAGGAGTATTATTAAACTCTGTAAGGACATTTATAGCAAACATTTGTTTTCCCTCCAGTGCCAGATTAATAGTGCCTTGACTTCCTTCCATGAGGCGCTGGAACTTGCAAGTGATCAAAGAGAAATTCAGCACGTGTGTCTGTATGAAATTGGTAAGTGGTCTTTACATGAGTTATCTGTAAGTGAAGCTTAGAGCTTTTGTTGAATAATTAATTATTTTATGTAGTAATTCATATAATTTTGTTGAATAATAAGTATAACAGTGGTAATTTATGTGGTAATTGTAGGAAAGGAAATAGCCTGATATGAATGACCTTGGTTATAAGTCATTCATGACGTCCATAAAAACTAGTTAAAGTCTTCGAGTCCTCCCGCCTCCTA
Source organism: Atractosteus spatula (assembly GCF_055471065.1). Lineage (NCBI taxonomy): Eukaryota > Metazoa > Chordata > Actinopteri > Semionotiformes > Lepisosteidae > Atractosteus > Atractosteus spatula. Next base: position 341,437 of record NC_142711.1, read on the forward strand.
ACTCTGCTGTATACAGGTCCTCTTGCAGGTACCCGTTTTATTCATGCCGTTGCAAATGGACACGAATGCATTTCTCTTTCAGGGTGGTGCAGCATGATTGAGATGAATTTTAAAGATGCGTACAAGTCCTTTGAGCGGCTCAAGAGCGAGTCGCGATGGTCTCAGTGCTATTATGCTTATCTGACTGGAGGTTTGTTCAGCCTTTTTAGCCGAGCCAATAATTCTGTCATTTTCACGTGAAGTTCTAGATTGTAACAGTTCATCAGTACACAAAATCATATCCAATAAGTGAGGATTTCGGATGTTGGCTCTCACAGATTCTGTGATACAGTGTTATGTTCTTAGAAAAGTTCAAATATATCTAAATTGCTATTATATATGTATTTACTAATGAGCTATACAAACAGTAACCTTGAAGGAGGCAAGGAATACTGTACGTTCAACATTTTTTTGAAGTATGAAGTATGCTTTAACTGAAACAGTCAAAATTATTATTATTATTATTATTATTATTATTATTATTAATATTATTATTTTTATTACTATTGCCTGGAGTAGACTAAATGTACTAAAAGGTTACAGGAAGCCTTGCATTAACATTTAAATTTCAATTCCAGGATATATTATGTAGTACTAATGCCATAAGTTAAATTATGTAATGTAAACAAAATAATTAAAACATTTCTTTGTGATGAAGGGAATTAACTAAACCTGATCAGACATCTATATTAATAATAATAATAATAATAATATAGCATATTATTAGCCAGCAGCAATGAAGATGTATTTGTAGATAAATAAAATTAACTTTTGGAGAGATGATATCTGTAACAAGAGTAGCCTATTGGAATGTTTTTTAGTGAAACACCAGATAAAACCAGTAAGAAGGCCTGATAATCTTTTTATGTGCTTCATGAAGTCTGCCAGGGAGCTACAGGAGATCTGGAGGGTGCGAAGATGGTTTTCAAGGAAGTTCAAAAGCTCTTCAAGAGGAAGAACAATCAGATTGAACAGTTTTCTTTGAAGAAGGTAATTTTATTTTTTCATTAGCTGTATATTCAGCATCTTTCTTAAAAAACAAACAAACACTTGTTCCAACTTTATCTTCACCAAAATTACATTTTCAGTAAAAGAATCATGCACTCGTGATTTAAGAGAAGTTGCTTAATCATACTGCTTACTAGTTCGAATTACTTGAAGACTTATAAAACAATCAATTTATCAGCACATCAATATCTTTTTTACTTAATGACAATTTACAAGGGTTCTAAAAATGAATCCCGGGGTACTCAGGTTTTTTAGCTGAGAAACTTCACAAAACACACAAAAGAAAACATTTTTTCCGTATGTCTTCATTTTGCCACAGTTTGCCAACCAACCAACCTTTTAATGAATATGAATTCCACACTACACTGCACTGTACACTAGGATTAGAGAATATCACCCCTCTCCCATACATCTGTGATATATAGTACTTGTTTCTATCCTGAAAGCTGCATGTTTACTTTATCACTGCTGTGTTTCTGGACAGGCAGAGCGGTTGAGGAAAATGTCCCCAACTAAGGAACTGTGTATCCTGGCTGCAATAGAAGTTCTGTACCTTTGGAAGGCTCTCCCTAACTGTTCATTCTCCAAGCTGCAGCACATGAGCCAAGGTGAAACATACTGAGCATCCCACCACTCTCTGTGCACTCATTGAATTGCATCTTTAATCTCCTTAATACTTTTTAACTTATGTAGCGGTCAGTTGTACTGCTTCAAAGCACCAAGGCAACTGGTTCACAGTTTGAGCAGGTGAACTGTGTGATGTGTGTGGAGTTTGCATGTTCTCCCCAAGTCTGGATGGGCTTATGCAGGTCTATCTCTTTACCTCTACCTCTGACCTTGTATGGAGTAGCCCCTTTGTCTCTCTCCTCTGTACTCTGTGTCTTGGCTATAAGACTGAAATGGACAAACAACGATCTTTTGCACTACTTTTATCCATCCCTTTTTCTAATCGCTTCTTTCAATTCAGTGTTGAGAGGGAGGTGGAGGTAATCCTGGCAAGCAACAGGCACAAGGCAGGGTACACCATGGATGGGAAGTCCGTCCACACAGGACACACACACTCACACCAGGGTCAGCGTTCCCAGAAGCCAGTTAACCTACCAGCATGTCTTTGGACTGTGGGAGGAAACTGGAGCACCCAGAGAAAACCCACATGGAAACAAGGAGAACATACAAACTCCACACAGACAATACGCCAGGTCTAGAATTGAACTTGGAGCCCAAGTGCTGCAAGGCAACAATGCCATGGTGCTACCACGCTGCTTTTATCTTTATAAACTTTGAAACCCACGATTAGGGTTGGAATTCATTAAAACATTCAGTTTATGTATGGGGAGTTGTTTATTTTGTTTTTAATCTCCTTCAGCGCAGTATAAGAGTATGGCCAGCTGTCATACTTTACTTCCCATTGGAGTTTACCCCCTTTATGATTGCACAACATTAACTAGGTTTTTTAAAAATTAAATGAATGCATGGTCACACACTCATGTGCTGTAACACTGTGATATAACGCCGTGTAATTCATACCTGCTTCTTAAGTATTCTGCATGTGCACTCAGGTTATTAGACGCTTAAGTATTGCCTCTAATGTCATGGATTTCAATTATCGAGATCGCTTTTGTAAAGCAAAAAAGAAAGAAAAATTGTTAAATAGTGGGTTCCGTGTTCTTTCTTTGAGGTCTCGGAGCTCAGGAACATCTTTATTTCCTCTTTTCCACTGCAGTTAACAATACTGTTTAATTGTTTAAAAATGGCACCAGGAAGAGTGCCTGTTCTCTTCACTGCATTGGTGCCATGTAGTGTCTTGTATTGCTTTGAAAGGCTTTGTTTTGGTAGATTTGACAAATTTCCGTACAACCTCTGTCTGTCCTTAGCTTTACAAGAAGTGAATGATCCGGCATATGTGGGCTTAAAGAACCTACTGCTTGGTGCCATACACAAATGTCTAGGAAACACGAAGGATGCCATTCAGGTAAGCCTGTTTAAGGAGCCTTGTACTTAGAATTGTTTTATGAATCAAAAGCAGCAAAAAAGCCAGTCACTTTCCATTCATTTACTGTACATGCTTGTGGTAAGGTAGATATTTAGGTCTTGGGACCGTTAGGTGATGCTGCGGCAGCCCTGTGGCTAAGGATCCGCGCTTGTGGCTGTAAACTTGCTGGTTCGTATCCCGCGGCCGGCAGAGGAATCCTACTCTGTTGGGACCCTGAGCAAGGCCCTTCACCCCAACTGCTCCAGGGGCGCCGTATAAATGGCTGACACTGCACTCTGACCCCAAGCTTCTCTCTCCCTGTCTGTGTGTCTCATGGAGAGCAAGTTGGGATATGCAAAAAGACAAGTTCCTAATACAAGAAATTGCATATGGCCAATAAAGTGATCTGATCTTTGAGCATTAGAACGATTAGATCAGATTATTTTTTTAAAAACTGAAACCAAGTCATAAATATGTGGGAGCAGCAATGTCTTTGTATCCAAAAACCTGTTTCTTTCTCTTAAAAAATTCCTTCTCTCTAGTCCTTCCAGTTGGCCATAAGAGATGAGCTGGGACGCCAGAGCAATTCCTACGTCCAGCCATATTCCTGTTATGAGCTCGGCTGTATCGTTCTGGAAAATCCAGAGGTAAGAAGTATTTCAGTATTTATCTGTAAAATATCCTCCTTCAAGTCTAAAACTAATTCAATCTTGTTTGTCTGATAGTATGATATAATTATTTTCCATAAATTAGTTTATTGTATTTAAAGCATATAACTAGAACTAATTTATTCTTTTAATATCTTGAAAACAGCTGCATATAAAAAAATCAGAGCATTTTCCGACAACATTGATGATTTTATTGTCCCTCATCTTGGAAAAAATTGTGCTCCTCAGGGAAGAAGCACAAGAATATCAACTGGAGTGTCACATGCTGGTGAATTTATCTAATCAGATAATAGCCTGAATTGAGTCAAAAATGTGTCTATGGGTGACTTTCCTGGATCTGACCAGCCAAACTCACATCAAGTGACTAACACTGTACGTGAAAGAGAGAGTACAGAAGAGAAAATATAACAGGAGAGAAGAAGCAGATAGGAGAGAGAGAGTGCCAGTATTTTATACTGCTCAACACTTAGATTCTTCACAGATGAATAGGAACCTGTCAGGCGTTTACACACTAAAGGGACTCATTAAATTAAGGCTGTGTGTTTTGTATATGTGTAATTATTTAATTGTCCTTTTTCAGTATTTTGCTTCCCTTCCCTGCTTTAAATGACTGTGCTCCTACCCTGTCCAAGCATGTTGGCCAGCAATATGCCAAACCATGTTGCAAAAAAGCTCTGGTCCTACCTGACAAAATACCGGACTCCTGTCACTAACCATAACATCTGCCAGCTATGTACAATCGATGGTGCTTTATACACATCTTCAGCCATCAGACATCTCCCTTTATAAAGTCTGACACTAACCTGTACCACTTAAAGCAGACACAGACCTATTAAAAGTGTTAATTACCAGATGAGATTGAATGTTTCTCAATAATACTTTTTTCCTGGGTTTCAGAACCAACACCATAACAAACCATGCTATGCCAGTCTGAGTTAAATCATCTCTGTCTATTTCATTAATTTTCTCTGTGTAGTGTCTAACACAATATCATAGAATACACATTTTGGTTCTAAACATTACATCAGTCTTCTGCCTAACGTGTAGAGTCATCAAAGGATTTTAACCATAAAATAAGGATTACTTTTCATTTATTGTCGCTGCGCTGACAAATTAATTCCATAAATATGTGCATTTACTGATCATAAACATTAGTCATCATAAAAATTTGAAAAAAGTGTGAGTCAATATGTTCAACCCGATAATGCCACTTTTGAATGGAAACAATGTCATCGAATTATGCCTGTAACTTTATTTATGCATGTAGAAAAATAAAGTATAAGGATTTTGGACATTGATGAACTACTTTTGCCATCATTGTGATTAACTGATCATTTGTGACTGACCGTGATACAGTTATGTCTCTTTGTCTGTTACATCAGCTCTATATCACCACTGTGGTTGATTGGCCAAAAGTGATGGGGTGGTTGAACCTATTGAATATCAGACCAGGTGAAAGTTAAGAAAGAAAATCATAGAGCCAGTATGTCCCACTTACCAAGAGAGCACCACATGTCTGTGGCCGGTGTGTTGGTGGCTGGAGTAAGTCCAGTGGAGTAAGCACTGGATCCTGGTCCTCTTTAGCAAGTGGTCTAGTCCACTGTGATGGACATCAGCAATTTGTACTCATCGATGGCATCCTGACTGCACAGCGCTGTACTGTAGGGACATCATCTGTGTCTCATCCTGACTTGACAACAATCCAGCAGGCACTTGCTTGTCCGCATGCCTTTCTTGGGAGATAAAAATGTGAAGGTTTCCCTGTGGGTGACCTGCTCTCCAGATTTTAGCCCTGTTGAGCATTTCTGGTGTGAACTGGAATGACATGCAGAGTTGTAGTTGGGCTGTTGAGGAATCAGTCGATGGCAAATGTTAAACGGCAAAATAGATGAACCTGTTTCAGATCTGTTCCATCAAATGTCATTGCATCTAGAGGTGAAGCACTGTGTAAGAGACTATATAATATAAAGTTTATCACAGAAAAGACTGTCGTTCTGTGATACCTTTGTGAACGTGCTGCAGCAGTGGTAGAGGAATTTGTTGTGATGCTCAGTATAGTTGCAGCCATAGCAGTCCAAGGGCTCGTGGGCTTGCAGTGTCACAGGGCTGCATGCGGGACGCATCTCTACTGTCAGGCGTTAAAGAGCAGAGGCTGAAGGTGGGGCGGTCAGGGGAGTCTCCTGCACCTCCCCGAGGTTTCCGGGCTTGTAGCTCATATATTGTGATGGACTCTAGAGCCAATGAACTGCTGTGCCTTGCAAGGCAAAGCTTCTAGTGCTGACACCAGGAATCGGCTTTAACTTTGTCCAAAAGGCAGCACAACAGATCTTGACCACTGCTTGGAAACCTACAGACAGCCTGACCAAAACGTCCTTTCAATGCATCACGATGTTACTTTGTGAAAGTAAATATTAGATAGACCTCATAATAGGATAGAGGATGTTGAACTGATCCTGATGACACCCCCTGTCTACTACAGTGTTCTTGAACTCTTCTCCACTTTCTTATTAATCCTTCTAAATCAAAGCCAGGTGTCAACTGAAATGATATTTTTTAATATTGTCCCTTTGCATTATTCTCCAATCATCAATGTTTGAAGAATAACGGATTTGGTGCACTTATCCTCAGGAGGCATGAATTGTTTCAGTTTCTGCAAAATGCATAAAATGCGAATCCACATCCACATTCGTCTGTAACACTGGCCCTCGGTTCAGGCTGCCTGACCCAGGAGTCAGGGGTTCAAGCATGGACTAACGGACTAGTTCATGTCACTAGCTGACAGTGACTGGGATTGCCCAGGTGATCGTGCACAGTCGCTCTTCTCGGTTCTTGGTGTTTCAGTGAGGGCTGATCACTGAGTGACACTCCTCTGCACCAGTCGACAATGATGCTCCTGAGCAGTGCTGTGAGGAAAGTAGCTCCAAGGTGGACGCATCGCAGGAGCTGCTTCCACATCCTCCCCTGTGTGTGGGTACGAGGATATTCCCAGTGAATTGACAGTTATTCTACATTATCGATATACAGTATCAAAAGCAACTGGCAAGTTTACATTTATAAAAAATTTGAAAAATTAATAATTTTAAATTATGGTATACACAGTGTTCTGTGCAGGAAATGTTAGGTGTTGGTACTGTATATATGCTAAAAACTTCTGTTTTTCTTTTTTTCAGACTACAGGGAAAGGAAGAATATTGCTCCTTCAGGCTAAGGTAGGGTATACAGTGTTACTAAGCATTTACTGTATATTGTGAATTTACACAGTGAACTACTGTAAAATCTACTAGAAATGTAATATAATGCTAAGACGGTAATGTGGAAATAATGAACTTACTAAACTTTTCCTTACAATCCTACAGGTATCCCTCAATTTATGAAATTTCGGTACCAAGTCTACTAATCTATGCCAGTTTTTTTTTAAATGCTTTTGCTGTAATGAGCAAAATTCCTTCCTTGCTGAGCATCCTATTGTAGGTCACAGAATACACTTCAGTGCATAGCCTGGGTCCAAACATCCTACATCTTCAGTATAATCATATTACTAATTCTGCAGATATCCCAGAGCTGTCTGCCGAGGTTTGTCTCAACAGGGAGGAAATCTGTTCCAATTCTGCTTTCTGAAACCGTTTTTTTGTTTCCTCTCCTGCAGGAGGAATTCTCCGGCTATGATTTTGAAAACAGGCTGCATGTGCGCATTCATGCTGCATTAGCCTCCCTTAAAGAAGTTGTTCCACAGTGACACCGTAACCCCTCCCTCCCGTCACACAGGTGAAAAAGCACTCCTGATCTGCACTTTATGTTGTGCGCAAGACTAAGTGGACACAGGGAGCCTGGCTTTATTTATGTAAGCCAGCAGTGCATAATTCTGTGACTTAATTTTATTTTTGAATTTGTTTTATTCTCATCAGTAGGGGAATCGTTTAGCTAAGTTGTTTAACACTGAGTTGTTTTGTTACATAATTAAGTTAAGAAGAGTCCCAATCCCACAGCAGAGTATCAGGTGGCCATTGTTTCGTGTTGTTAACCTGGTCAATCTTGTTTTTGCCCGTCTACAGACTTGAACGATGAGTGGTAGTGCTTGAAAAGCCAAGAGAAGTCATACTTCTTCATTTTCCTTCAGGCCACATCCATTTGCGGCTGGGGTATAAAACTCAAATCAACAAATCGCAGTTTTGAAGCTGTTGTGTTGATTCTGTCAAGAGGCGAGGGAAAGGTTTTAGTCACTAGTCTGTCTTGCTTTCACAGAACCAAACGTTAATGGCATTTCAATATAGCCATACAAGACAATGTATTAACTCTTACTTAGAAGTTAATTCACTGTTTCTGAGCATCAGTGAGACCTGCTGTACATAAGTGTTTGAGGAATCCAGCCGTCACTAAAACAAACATGCTATCCTATAAAGGTAATTTGTTTGGGATGGTATAGCAATAGGCAAGATGGAGGTACCCTTCTCAGACTTGCAACAATGATTTTAAATTTAAAGTCAACGCACGTCTTTGACTTGTATGCACGAAATGTTGTTCTTGGTTATGAATTAGCAGCAGTTTGGATATCATTTACGCAACAGAGCTATAATGTAGTTCAGTGAAAGACCAGCAGAATGTGCTTACTGTCCTACACTGCGAAAGGAGGAGCCAAAATCTGTTATTTAAAGTGCCATCCACTAAAATAATGTTTTTAATGTCACAATAAAAATCTTTCTCTCTTCTCTTTATACATGATCTCTTTTGACCCAAACATGAACTTTTTAGTCTTTTTTGAAGCCATTGAGATTTTAGACCTTGTAGGATTTTCTTAAATTTCTTTACATAGAACCACTAAACTCTAGAAATTACCCCTTAAATACATTGGAAAACTGTTTTCTATGTATTTTCTAAAGTAACTAAATACCTCAAATTTACACAGTTAACACCTAAATACAGTATGTGTATATATAGTATTCACACGTGTATATAACCTTTGTATGTTGCGTATCACTTAAATATGTCGGAGGAGAGAAGCAGCTTTTATTGTCTTTCATTTCTAGTTTTGGTTTATTCCTTTGATTTGGCTTTTGTTACTGAAAAAGCTGCTGTCTCACAAGTACATTGTGCATGACTATTTACCATCGTTTGCCACAAAAAGATCATTTTCAAAATAAGAAGCGTACCAGGAAGTCCCACTGAAATCCAAGATACCAAATCTCCTTTTAATTCAAATTACAACTTCCATTAATTATTATTGGTATTTAAACCAAGACTGTATTCTGTTAACACACACACCCACAAATACATATCACTAAATGCAGGCCTTCAATGTTAACTCATCTGTAATGTTAAAGGTTGAGCTTTAACCAACAGTTAAAGAAAAGTTCAGCCGGTTTGTATATTGTCTGAAAAACAGTAAGGACATAATGGACAAAAAATAGATATCTATATATTGCCAAATTTGTTGATAATGTGTGTGTAGCTGTGTTTGCCTGGGTGATGGAGATTGCAGGTAAAAAAATGCTGAATCTTTTTGGGAAATTAGTAAATTTGCAGTACCTATAAAGTCCTTATCAAAATAAATTGATAAAGATTTGTGAGTCCCCCATAAATCACCTTGAATTTCTGTGTGTGTGTATATATATGAATTAGAACATTTGCTACTTTTTTGCAGGGGTTTTGTCCTATTTCTAAAATCTAAAATGTAGCGCAGTAATGATTAGGATATTTTCTCGCAAAATATTTGTATCTTTTTCCTGAGTTTCTAGAATAGCAAAGCATAGTATCTTAGAAGTGCATGTTCATAATCAGGTTCATTTCTTGAGGTTGAATACAATTGCAATATAGTCTGCAGAAATTCAGACTTCTTATTCTCGTTTTAAGGATAGAAATGTTTTCCAAATAGTTTTTCATCCTTTATTTTAGGATTACAATGAGGCTTTAATATCAGATCATACTGGTGACGAGTGCTTTGTAGTATATCGATATTCAGTGCCATGGAAAGGTTTGAAGGTGGCAACAGTGGGGTGGTTACTGAGCACACTATTGTTACCTTTTCTGCTCTTTAGTGTTCGCATTATTAATATCTTTGCGTCTCTGAACAGGTCGCTGTTTAATTTTTAAATTACACCACGGCTGTTGGTGTGAAAGGTGCCTTGTACTGTAAGTAGTTTGAGTATAGACTTATGTTGGCCTCCCCGCCTCAGCCTTTGGGTGGGTTGACTTCATATCTTTCTGCTTCAGAAAAATACAGTTCTTCTCTGGGTGCTGTAAAGGTTGGTGCTCCACAGGACTTGGTTGTGGGTCCTTTACTTGCTCTTTTTGTTGCCAATGTCAATGTCAAAGAGTGGTGTAGTCTAGTAGATCAGCCATTGAGCGCATCACCAGGAGTCGGTTCACCCTGGTATTGTGCTCTTGAGAAAGGTACTTTATCCAAGTGATCCCAGGCCATCCAGCTTTAGAAGTAGGGACCAGCATTGCTGGGGGGTGACTCTTGGGACTTGATCTGTGTCCCCTCCTATGGCTGTAAGGAGTCAAGAGCTCTTTAATCCGAATAACCAAAAGACAACTTCTTCAGGAACCCCTTTTACATTCCAAGTTATTTTAGCCATTGACAAGTATTAAGTAATTATTTGTCCTTTTGGCCTGCAGATTTTTTGGGATCTACAACTCAATTTTTTTAATTGGTCGCATTGCTAACTTCAGAGCTTTCACTGCAGGAAGGGTACAGAAATGTTAGCGCATGCCTTTTGGACCTGTTGATGAGTGAGATTCTCAGTTAGTATGCCTTCCTAACGCAATTCCAACTTCTGTACAATACTGCAGGTTGATTACTTGATGATGTCTTCCTGAACATATTACCCATAGGACACATAGGACTGAAGGAGTAAGGAACAAGTTAGGTATGCAAAACCTTGCTTTCTAAATATATGCTGTGGAAATAATTTCCATGTACAGCTCCTCTTGTTTAGTTATAATTATTTCCATTGCCTTAAGTCAGACTTATTGGGCTATAATAACTTGGTTCAGTTTTTTAAAACCTTGTGTATGGGTACTATGTTAGCAATTCTCCAGTTGTGTCAATGGCTTCTGAAGAATATCTTTCATTTCCAACTAGTAAGATACCATCAGACCCTAGTGATTTATTCATGCTGCAGAATCACTGTTGAAACACTTCTCCCTCTTCTACACTAATACTCTCTAGTTATAACAAATGCATGCAACCGTTGCACTTATAAATGGGGAGTGTTTTAGCAGTGTTCTCTCCAGCATCTTTTGGAGCCCATAACATTTTCCATGCTGGCCATTTTACAGTTCCTATAAGTTCTGTTTGAGAAAACCAGACCTCTTCTGCGCTCAGTTTACTTGGCAGGTATCTCTGCTTGTCGTGCAAGTGTGATGATGTGTTTCACAGCCACACAACATCTGACTAAAGACTCTGCTCCCCATTCTTGGTTGACTGTTCCCAGCTGGTAGCTGTCAAATGTCTCAGCTGAGCTCTGATTATGAAACCTTGAAGTCAACACCTTGACTGGACAAGTAAGATTATTGTGATAATGAGCTACACATAAAGTAATTTGAATTGATCCTCCCAGTTAAAGTACCTAATCAAACTGGAATTCCCACTCTGTTGATGTGAAACACTCCATATGGAGGAACAAGTAAAGGTTTGTTCCATGCTGAAAAGAGAAGAAAAGAAGAATGCTCCACAGCCAAAACGTGTTTCTTTTCTCCTCTTTTCAGCAGGGAATAACCCTTGACTTGTTCCTTTGCAGGCTAAGCATGCTGACGCAGCTCCCTACTTAAACTACTCCATAAGGAGGACAGGGTAAGGAAAGATCTAGAAAGATACACTTTTCAGAATCTTTCTCGCTTGGATGTCAAATTAAAACAAAAGTTTGTAAGATTGATTCCAAAGACAGGTCCTATAGATGATAAAATCAACTCCGAGCTAAAAGGCAGTTAACTGGTCTTTGTTTTATTTGTTTGGCCTCAGCAGTAATTTCACCACAAAATCTCAGATTCTGTACTGACAGAAATAAAGGTTTCAACTATGGTCCTGAAGAGCATCAGTCCAGTAATTGTGGAGGTGATATTATTAAATAATCATCTATTTTCTGAAGGCCTAGAACATTTATAAAAACACTCCACATATTGATCAAGAGTAATTTTAATGGTGAATTAAGCAGAGTTCTATATGTGGGTATACAGTAGACTGTGTAAGAAGATTTTGTTAATGTTTTCCTGCTCTTTTTTTATGTATTTTAACATTTTTTGGATGCATTAGCTTTAGTGTAAGACTTGCATGTATTGACTGATACCTTGAATAATCTTGGTGGTGTAAGTTTAAGTTATGAACAGGCTTGTTCCTTTTCAACATCTGTATTTTTGCTGTTCACAGTACACTAGTAAAAGATAACCTCTTCTTCTAGGATTTATTAAGTGAATTTGCTGTATATATTGTTCTGAAAAACAATATTTGGTGTTTACAGTAAGTATTTAACAATTTAAAATGTTCTACAACTAATAATGGTGTGATGCCAAATTGCATAAAAGTCAGAAATGAGAAGTCAGAATATGACCCCATGTTCGATCATCTCCCCCTCCCCCTTTCCAAAAAACATACAGTACGTCTCACTGAAGTAAAAAATAAATCTTCCAGCAGCTCTAATCTTCAGTGGAAGAGCTCCACCACCTGCCGGAAAAAGTCATTAGTAGGTCTAGACCATTAACATGAAAATATGGGCGTCTTACTACAATATTTTAGCAGCAAAAATATAAATGTCAGAAAGCGGCAAACCTACAAATTGTCACAGAAACGCAATATGTAAATGAAAGAAACAACTATACTGATTACGTTCTGTTTTTACACCTACGTATTAAATACATTTAAATCCACGTGTAGTGCATACAAAACCCTGTAGCACTGCATTTTTTTAAAAACAGTGTTTCTCGAAAAGAGTAGGGGTGTAACCCCGGCGTCCTGGCCAAATTTCCCATTGGCCCTTACCAATCATGCCCTCCTAATAATCCCATCTATGAACTGGCTTCATTACTCTGCTCTCCTCCCCACTAATAGCTGGTGTGTGGGGAGCGTTCTGGCGCACTATGGCTGCCGTCGCATCATCCAGGTGGGGCTGCACATTAGTGGTGGTGGAGGGGAGTCCCCATTACCTGTAAAGCGCTTTGAGTGGAGTGTCCAGAAAAGCGCTATATAAGTATAAGCAATTATTAATTATTAGTATTAATAAAATGAAAAGCAATCTGTCCATTATTTTTTCATAACAACAGTGAAATATTGTATTTGTGTACAGATGTTCCTGCATTTTGTCTTGTAGCTTGCAGCATTACCATACATCACTCAATAACTGCTTACCCCTGTCCTGGGAAGCACTGGACACAAGGCAGAACACATCCTGGACAGGACACCAGTCCATCACAGGGCACACAGACACACACACTCACACCAGACCCAGTTAACCTCCCAGCATGCTTTGGGCTATGGGAGGAAACTGGAGCTCCTAGAGAAACTTCACACAAACCCAGGGAGAACATGTAAACTCCACACAGACAGCACCCCACGGATTGAACCCAGGGCCCCAGTGCTGTGAGGCAGCAGTGCTGACCACTGCACCACCATATCTTAAAGTCTTGGGAAATAATTTTACAAACTGGGATTTCAGTACCCATTATAATTCAAAACATGGTGAATATTTTGTAGCAGGAGCATTGCAGATATTCAAGGATTAGACTGAAGAATTAACAATATTGTGCTCATTAACTGTTCCTCTCTAAATCCTTTGGTTTTAATTCTTTCCCGATACAGTATATGGTACTGTATACAGAAACTAACAGGGTATGATTTTAGTGCTCTTTATTAGTACTCAGAGGTATGATCATGAAGCAATACATTGGAGTTAAGTGTTTTTGAGTTGTTTAACTGGGATTGATGTATTCTGAGGCATTTGTGTTTTTTTCTGTAGTGGTAAAGTAAGTGCACAATTTTATTTATTGCCAAATATTGGAGATAACAATGATGGTTTTAATAGACAATCTTTAAATAAACCTTTCAGCCAGCCCTTTTAAGTTTATTTTTTAACTAAAAATGAAATCAATTTGTGCCACAATGTAAGCATTAAAAACATTCTTTATTAATGTTACATTGTCAGTATGAAGCTATAAACCAAGGTCTCACAAAATCCTGTTCATTAGAAAAACCATATACAAAACTTTAAGCCTTGTTAGAACTTGTGATACACTCTACATTGGGAAAGGAGTAAATATATTTTTTTTTTGCAGGAACTGGTTTTCCTGTGTTGAGAAATGTTTTCTTCATGTAATTCAGAAAATTGTAATGAAATAATAAACCTGGTGTCGAAAGGTTACCCTCTAATGCTTGTCTAATGTGGTTATTTACTGCATATTGAAGTGTGGACTCAAGGAGGGGTATTTACAGAGGCAAAGATGCAAAGTCAAATGGTCTTCTATTATGACCTGTTTAATTTACACCCAGGATGAAAAAGGGATAATAAACATCAAATACCAGACAGATTTACAGAGTCTCGGCAGTCCTTGCAGGAGAGTCACCGTGAAGTGACACCGGGTTGGCACCTCCTCCCCTGTCTTCTTCCAGTGGAATCGGAAGGTGTTCCTTGCAAGCCATTCCTGCGGAGGAAGCACACACCAGGCTCCAAAGAAGCTCAACGGACAGTGGGACAGGCCCTGTCCACTTGGGGTTACTCCAGCCCGGGTTCAGGCGCAGTGGGGAGTGAAAGTAGAAAGAGCCCTTGCTGGTCTCGAGGAGGGAGACGAGTGCTGCGGGCAGACACACACGCGCACACACGCAGGCCACGAGCACCTACTCCCCGCCCAGAGGCCAATGAGGCAGAGAGAGGAAAGAGAGACAGGAAAGTGCTGGAACCCACCCAGCTCAGCTGCTGCTTGGCCTTAATCCCCTGGGCTCAACCCAGAGCAACACCAGCTCAAGCACTTCTTGATCGCCTTCTAGACCTCTGGAAAACCAATGCTGCGGACTAGCCACACACACTTGATCTTAGCCAAAGGCAGAGAAGCTTCCGGTCGTATAAATACACCCTTATTTACTGTGCTTTGATATAGGTTTACAGAAATATGTAATTCATGGGTTCATAGTATGTCTTGAATTTAGATTGACCTGTTTACAGTTTGTTTGATGGGACAGTATTGTGTGCGTGTATTACAAAAACGTCATAATTGCATACAGTATATCTTTTTATATACTAACCGTAGCAGGACAGCGTGTCTTACAGTTTACGGGTTATCATCCCATGAAAAAAGCTCATTTTAAAACAATACTTCACACATCATCAAACTCTGCTTGTTTACATCAAGTATGATTAAGCGTGTCTGCGCGCAGTCATCACCCAGCCACGCCCGTGATTATGACGGATGAATAATAATATGTGGGGTCAACAGGTAGCCCACAAGTGCGCATATTTATCCTGCTGCCGGTATGTATTTGCCATGTTAATGTTCCTTGAAGTGATCATTAAAGAGCATCTCGGAGGATTTACGCATACATTGTAAACTTGGCCCCCAGGACACGCCCGGGTGAGTACAGAAAGCTGCGGAAATGAAACGCGTTCACTGTAGTTTCTACTGTGAAATAAGAGGATTTGCAGCGGCTCCGCCCTCACAACGGGGTGCAGACTAGAACACCTGTTACACCACCGCCGGCTGCTTTTTAGAATAGCAAATGTTACTCCGTGCACTCCGAACTCTGGCTCCACCTAGGCGGCAGAAACATTTGGGAAAATGAACGTTTTCACAGACGCCACAAAAATATGAATATTCTCCTTAACAACCACTTTTTTTTCTCTTTAGAAGTAAGAATATACACACAATTGTTCACAAGCATTTAGCAATCATCTCCTTAGTGTAAGTGGCCGTGTTTCACCCAGAGGAAGTATCGACTGTGCTGGAGGATGTACAGATATCTCCCTAAGCTGGTTGTGCCCCCCGGCCTGAGGACTCTGCTGGAGGGGCTGAGCAGAGCGGTGGTGAGCCACCAGCCGGAGAACATCCCCCAGTTCTCCTGCTCTTATTTCGCCGAGCTGCTCCGCTTCAGGGCTGGTGAGTCTCTGCTACTGTATGTGCACGGTATGGTTCCCTAGTGCGAGGGTGTTTCTTTTTATGGGTGCTTTTATTCGTGTGTTTTTTTTTCAGAAAACCCTTCCCTTGACATTAAGGACCTTGTAAAGCAGTCCCAGGCAGCCAAAGGTATGTTAAACATCGAGTTTTTGGAAATATTCTGTTAGTGTGACACCTTTTAAGTATTATATAGTATATGTAAAAACTAAAATTACTACAGTATAATAGCTCATTTAGACCTAATCTGATCAAGAGTCTTTGACTAGAGTAATAAAATGTGTGCATTATCTAATTGAGTTTTACATTATTTTCTAATTTATTTGGCTAACATTGGTGCTGTTGTGCTGTAAAGACCAGGTTAACATTTTATTTGCTAAATTTCAGTTCTGTCAATAATTCCTAGTGTTGAAGAATGACTGATATAAACATCAATAAACCATGATATTTGAAAATGCCATAAATACTCTAGTTCTTCAATTGCAGTGTTTTTTACATACTGTCTGTATTGGTTAAAATTAAACAGGCAAATAAATAAGGGTATTTAAATAGAATTTGCTCACATTTGTACATTTTTCATCTGTTCATTTTATCAAAGCTTGCCAGTATCTGTGAGGATTCTTTAGTGTATTTTTATTTTGCAAACCGTGATGTTTTATCAATTGCTAAAACTCTGGAGCTGAACTAAAGAAACAGATTTATAGCTCTATAAGCTCTATAAGCACACCCTAGTAGAGTTTTCCCCCTTACATTCTCAAGTACAGTGGTAATAATGATGAAAATGCCAACTAACTACAGTTACTGACATCATAAATACCTTATTGTAGGTGTTGTTAGTTCATAAAAATATAACATTAAATTGACAATGACCATTTTCCAGTATTTCATCATTCATAATATAACTGAATTTATGAATGTGTGGTATACAGTAGGAATAACATGTAAATCATTTCTATAGTGTGGGCTTCAAGTGCACAGTGACTCAGTGGATAGTATTGCTGCCTCTCAGTGCTGTTCAATTCTGTGTACTGTCTGTGTGGAGTTTGCATGTTCTCCCTGTGTTTGTGTGGGTTTCCTCTCGGTGCCCTGGTTGCCTCCCACAGTCCAAAGACATACTGGTAGGTTAATTGAATTCTGGGAAAATTGTGAGTATGTGCATGTTTGTGACTGTGTGTGTCCTGTGATGGACTGATGTCCTGTCCAGGGTTTTTGAGTGTGTGTGACTGTGTATGTCCTGTGATGGACTGGTGTCCTTTCCTGGGTGTGTGAATGTGTGTGTGTCTCTGTGTGTCCTGTGATGGACAGGTGTCCTGTCCAGGGTGTGTGAATGTGTATGTGGCTGTGTGTGTCCTGTGATGGACTGGTGTCCTGTCCAGGGTGTGTGAGTGTGTGTGTGACTGTGTGTGTCCTGTGATGGACTGGTGTTCTCTCCAGAGTGTGTGGGTGTGTGTGTACCAGGTGATGGACAGGTGGTCTGTCCAGGGTGTGTGAGTGTGTATGTCTTCTGATGGACAGGTGTCCTGTGTGCTTATCCTTCCCTGTGCCAGTTGCCTGCCTGGTTAAGCTCTGGCGACCCCTGCAGTCCTGTACTGGACAAATTCAGATACTGTAGTTGGCAAGCTATTGCCAAGAAAGCACTTCTCTTACTTTATGAAAAATCAACCTTTATTGAGTATTTTATCCAGGAAGTTGTAGGACTACATTGTTAATTGAACATAGGCATTTAATTTAATTTTACTGGTTAAGTCACTTAAAAATCAAGTATATGTTGAAAATAAGAATTAGTTTTGTGCAAATTAGTAATGTATTACTAACCTGATTATAAGGACTTAAAAGAAATTTTGAAAAATTGAGCATCATAAAAAGGTGGTTCAAATGGCCTGAATAGGTTTGTACAACACTGTGAGTTTCTACTAAGGAAGAGGCAAGCAAAAATTTTATGAAGAAAACAGAAAATGACTTGTGCCCACTGCTGTCTTTTAGTTTTCTGTTTGTAACTCGTTCTGTAATGTTTTCAGTTGGACAAATATCAGGCCAAGACAGGAGAGAGCTGTGCACCCCAGGGATCACTGACACAGTGCTAAGGGAGGCATGCATCCCATCTCCACCAGCAGTAGGACCGGCGGGGTCCCATGAGATAACTCGTGTTTACTATGAGTCTTCCACTCTAACAGAAAGCAGTGCTCCCTTCCCAGTGACTGGAAGCCAGGAACAGCCCGTTTCCGAGCCCAAGACTGATCATGATCAAGAGACAGAGGTGGTCATTTTCCGGCGAAAGTCCTATATCAGCACCTCCTCTCCAGACGCTGAAATCTCGCTCCAGGATCAGATTCCTTGTCAGGAAATTAATTCGGCTTTGTTTGAGAGAGTGCCGTCAAGCCAGTTTGATGTCACTTCAAATACAGTGTTGATCAAAACTCCTTCTGTTCCTTGTGAGTATGTGATCGTGGTGCAATCCGAGAACGTTCCTGAGACAATAGTATTCCATAGAGCTCCGTCAGAAATTGAAGAAGCGAAAAAGCCTTCCTTATCTACGCTCTCTGCCACCCCACCGCCAGCGCCAGCGGATGAAGAAAAGCCAATTGAATGGGAATGCATCCCAGAGGTGGAACCATTGGAAAGCACCTCTTTACCACTGGAAGAATCTCCTTTGGATATGATCAGTTACCAACTTGCCTCTGTGTCGGAGAACGTGGTAACACTGCCACCTGTTGAACAGCCTGATGACGCTTGCTGGCGGGACGATAAGGCCATTCTGAAGAAACACTCAGCTTCTGATGAGCTTAGCACAGAATCCCCACTGGGGACAGGAGAATCCCATCCTAGAGCACAAACAGTTCCAAAACCTTACCAAAGACCTCTGTCCGTTAGTGATGCTTCTACTCAGACATTTGCACATGAAAGCACCACATTTGCTGAGCCAGTCAACATTGGACTTTTTGGACCGTCTTTGGATAAACCATACATTGGTAAAACAGAAGCTTTAATAATCCCCAATTTGGCTTCTAGGCCACTACATACTGAGCCCACTCCTGAATGTACAAGGACACCTGGTAAGGCTACAGTAGTTACTTAACCAATACGTACAGTATTCAGCTAAATGACAAAACAAATTGAGGCTCTCAGAGAGTACTGCCTGGCATGTTGTTTTATTTAGTTCTTTTAAAAATGTGATTTTTGCACCTGCTTTTGTAAAAAAAAAGAATAATTCACATTCATGACGTAAAGGGCCTAAAGGGATTTTTTTATCACCCTACAAACACAGAGATGATCTTCAGTTTAACTTTATTATTTTGTAATGACCGTACACTTTGTCACCCTTTCAAATAATGTCACATTGAGAACGAGTAGTGCAGAAACATTTGTTTCTTAAAGAAGACACCATGCATGCAGGGATACAACTGTGTCTCTGCAGATTAACAATCTAATCTGATTACTCATCTTTTAGTCCCTTGCAGGCATGTCGAGACTAGATTACGATGTTGAGTACGGTCTTTTGAAATCGTGTCTTGAGCCTCTTCAGAGCCGCAGTCTTCCGCTCATTTCTGCTGTCTGCTCTTCTTTCCCAAGATCAGCGTAGAGTTGCGGGAGCCGCGCCCATGAGCGAGGCAGCTGAGGCTGGACCGGAAGGTGTCTTCGGGCCCCTGGGGGCCCTTTGTGTCCTCGCGGGCCCTGAGGCACGGGGCGGGGTGCTGTCCGTGGTCCCGTATCACACCCCTCCCTCGGTCATACAGTGTGGTCCCGACCACGTGCTGATAGCTGAACAGCCTGGTCTTCCTCTGTATCCGGGCTTTGGGCAGCAGAACAGCGCCCCCTACCTGCCGACGACCTTTCCAGCCTTCCATGGACTGTGTTCCCACCATGTGACTGACCAGCGCTATGCAGGAAATGCCTTCTTTCAGGCGCCCTTTCCTGAGGTGCCCCCACCGCACTATCTCGTGATCAGCCCCCCTGCTCCCCAGGACCTCAAGATGGCTCCCTTGTCGTGCCAGCTGCCGGCTCAGGAGTGTGCCCACCTCCAGGGGCTGCAGCTCAGCCCCCTGGGTGAAGCAGCCCAGACACCAGTGGCGGCCAGCAGCCCCCCTGGCCAGCTGGGGCAGCTCCTGCAGGTGACCCCAGAGGTGCTGGAAGCGCCGAGACTCACGCCGCCCACAGGTGCTTTGACTCCCAATGAAACACCCCCCCTGCTCGCCAGGAACACCCACTTCTGGGTGGAAAATCATTTTTTTTACTGCAAGATGTCACCTTGCGCTGAAAAAAGTATAGAGAAATTGTTAAAGGCACTGGGTAACTGGAAGCAGTTTATACTACGTTACTTGCAAAAGATAATGTATGTTATTTAAGTTCTCTGATTTAAATGTCCTGCCCTGTGGATGCTCATTATATACTGCTTTATGAAAATGCACAGGTTTTATCAGACTTTACCAAAGGGCTCAAAAAAACAATGCAGAGAAATATTGTTTTTTTCTTTACAGAAGGGATAACTTTTATTTTTATTTTTCTAAACAGGCTTACTCCTGAATTACTGCCCCACACTCACGGGGTAAAACAGGTCTCCTTGCTTAGTTCTTGCAAAGCCAGTGTGGTAAGGATTTTAAAATGGACTTTATTCATCCCTCCTTTGCAGTCTTTATCAGGGTGTGGAATGTGACAGGTTATAATGCAGCAAAACCAAAAAAGCAGAATCAGTCTGGATAATCAGGAATGGTCATAGGAAAGGTTTAAATCATTATATTTACATATAATATATTTATTCATAGAACATACAGTAGTTGAAAGGTCTAAACTGTGCCATTTTATATGCATAACGTGAATCACAATAGCATAAATACATCAACAATATGGATTTGAAAAGCCAGTGTGTAAAATTAAGTCAAAAGGAGCCAGCAGTCTCTGAAACCTTTGTTAGCCCTTGGAAGATTATTGAAAGCTTTTATATATTACAATATTATCTTCAGTCTCTTTCATTTTAGGTTATGAAGGCTGCCGTTTTGTTTTGCAACTGAAAGGTTTTGTGATTCTACCTCTCATCTTTCTAAGCAACAATAAACCGATGTTATGCAACTTGCTTTTTGCCTGTTTTGTATTGTTTCTTGCCCTTGTACAGTAATGGAGTCCACTGATATCTTCAAATATAGGTTTCAAAGTCCTATATCTGGTATAGAGATACAAAGGTCACAGCTCAGCTCAGTGAAGTATTGAAAAGAGGGATGCTTAATGTATATTCTCCTGCAAAGCTCAGAACATGAGCCTTTCCAAGTAGTTTTTTATACCTCAGTATTTGACACTGTATTTTCTATCTTCCAGTTGCTCTCTGTACAAACATTTCACACAACAGGGTTGTCTCTTCCTCAGCATGCACAGAACTTAACCAAATTTCAAAAAACCCTTTCATACACAGCGTAAATCCTGCACCTAGAAATTAACAACCATTCCTTTAATTCTTTACAAATTAAAATTACTATTTAAATAATCCCATGAAATAAAAAGTGTAGATTATCATGTTTCTTTTGTTATGAAACAACTGAGCCCTTTTTTTCTGTACTGCAGACAAGTGGTCATTTTTTAAACAATTTTCTTCTAATATTCCAATATTATAAAATACATAACAGGAGTCTGTAGGTTCCATGACATTCGATTTCCCTGATTCAATTTTCTGACAGGCTTCCCTACCCTCACAGCAAATTGTTGTGTTTGTAAATATAATCATTTATGTTTAAAAAAGTGTAAAATCCTTATATTTGACAGACACAGAATGTTGCTAACATAGCAACGGTATCTAGGGCAACCAGTAGAATTTTCAATAAATAACTGTTGGACTCAAAAACAGTTAATTAATTTACTTATTTCAACTGTGTTTTAAAAGACAAATTATGAGGCTGAGATAGGCTCTGCGCTGTACTGGAGTACCTCCAGTGGTTTGATGCCCTACTGGAGACTCAGTCTTCAATGTAATTGTCTGGACAGCTAAGATTTGAAAACCCACAGGAGATTTTTGCTTGTAAACTGAAAAACCAGCAATGAGCTGCTGTAGTCCAAAGTTATGTGGTAAGTTGCTTTGTTAATAAAAATAACTGTACAGTATGTACACTTTTAACAGACAAGCAACATGGACTGAATGACTTCCACCTTGTTTGTAATCTAGTGTTGTAAAATTTTAAATCAAATTTGGTTAGTTCACATGTAATGAACTGACCAAATTATGTACCTTATTCATTTTCTATCTTTTTTGGACCTTTCAAATTGTAAACATACTATTTGTAGTATTTTCAAAAGTTTGAAGTGTTCTTCATAGTAATAAATAATGTAATTAACTGGAACATTTTTCTGAACTTTGACACTACTGTAAATGTCTAAAATAAAACATCCTCTTTCATGGAAAGTGGCTTGTGTTGTGAATATTGGACGTTTCCTTTTTAAAATAAGTTCAAGCTACACCACTGACATTTTCAAAAGTGCTTTACAGAATGTTGTTTTTTTTTTACCAACCAAGTATGATAAAGCTAAGTATAGTATATCAGTAATCTACAATAAGTC